>NW_020257754.1:1880945-2182059 GCF_003255815.1 Theropithecus gelada
TTTCCCCCCTGCTTCTTTTTTTTTTTTTTTTTTTTTTTTTTTTTGAGATGGAGTCTCGCTCTGTTGCCCAGGCTGGAGTGCAGTGGCAGGATCTCAGCACACTGCAAGCTCCACCTCCCCGGTTCACGCCATTCTGCCTCAGCCTCCCGAGTAGCTGGGACTACAGGTGCCCGCCACCACACCCGGGTAATTTTTTTTTATTATTATGTTTTTATGTTTAGTAGAGACGGGGTTTCACCGTGTTAGCCAGGATGGTCTCAATCTCCTGACCTCGTGATCTGCCCACCTCGGTTTCCCAAAGTACAGGGATTACAGGTGTGGGCCACCGCGCCTGGCCCTCCACTCTGCTTCTTGATCAGAGAAGCTGACCTATATAAACTACATCAATAACTTTTTCCTCTGACATCCTGTTGGGTTTTGTCAATGGGAGACACCATAAGAGGCCAGAGTACGGCAGGTATTCACCTAGCTCCCTTCCTGCCATCCTGTGGTTTGGCTGCAACTTTATTTTTCTATTCATGACCACAATCACCTATGTCAGGAGGTTCTTGGCTTTCTTCTACAGCTCTCTCTCGCTCTTTCTTTCTCTCTCTCTCTCTCTCTCTCTCTCATTCTCTCCTTAATTACCCCATTTGAGGGGGGCAGCTATTTCCTGGCAGAACCCTGCCTGATTCCAGTCCTTATCTTGTCTTACAATAACATTTAATACTGTTAAACATCTCCTTCTTGCTATTCTTCAATTTCTCAAATTCTTCACTTTTTGATTGACCATTCTTATCTACTTTATCAGTTCCTCTTTCTCTGTCACTTTGTTTTATATTGATGTTTTCCAGAACCTGGGTCATATTTCCTTCATGTTTTCATTAGAGTACCGCAATCTAGTCCCCTAGCTTTAATGTTCACCAAAAGCATAATTCTTGGGATCTAGTAGGTACTCAACAAACGTTTGCTATACAAGTGAGTGAATATGTATGCTGATGACTACCAAAGCTTAATCTCTACCACATGTCTTTCCTGATCTGCCTATATGTATTTCTTACTTTCTACTAAACAGCTCTACTTGGATGCCTCACAAGCATCTCAAACTCAATGTGTTCAAAACTGGATGAATTATCTTTATCCCCAAATCTTGGTTCTTGTATTCCTATATTATTTAATACAAACTCTATCCACCCAGTACACACTTCAGAAATCTAGGAGTCATACTAAACAACCACCTAATTCCACATGTTGCTCACTAAATCTTGTCAAGTCTATCATGTGCATTTCTCTGTTTTCCATACCTTGCTCTCCATTTTGCTACTCTTGTCATTAAGGCACTCTTGGTCTCTCATCTGACTAGTGCAATGTATTCTTACCTGGGCTCTGTGGCTCTTTATTCCTTCCTAAGGTACTCTTAAAATAGCCTTCAGGGTAATCTTTATAAATTACTTCTCTACTTAAAATAATTTAGTGGATCTCATTTGCCTGACGTTCTTGATAGGCTCCCTAGCTAACTTTCAAACTTTTCACCTTTTACTCGCAACATGTACTTCATACTAAAAATCTGACAGAATAAACCATACTATTTCCTCTGGTAGAATTTGCTTTCCAACTTAATTTTTCAAGCTTCTTTACATCATCCAAAACTTAACCTAAAAGTGATCTCCTCACTGATGCCTTTTCTTATTTTTTAACTTTCCCACCATTCTGTTCTTAGATGGTACTTTGTAAATATTTAAATTATACTTCTAAATGAATTGCATTGTAATTAGTTGCTTACTTATCTGCCTCATCCAAGAGACTATAAAACCCTTGAGGATATATGTATCTTATCTTTACTTAGTTTGGTACCTTGAATGCCTAGCACCATGTCTGGTGTATAAGTGGAATTCAGTAAATAATTATTAGATGTGTTCATCTTTTAATTCTTGTTATTGTTATTCAGGATTACCTTACACATTGTGTTATGAGCTAAATTGTGTACTCCTACCCCAAATTTATAGACTGAAGTTTGATTCTCCAGCACCTCAAATGTGAAATTATTCGGAAATTGAGTCTTTACAAAAATAATCAAGTTAAAATGGAATTGTCGGGGTACGACCTAATCCAATGTGACTGGTGTCCTCATAAAAAGAGAAAATTTGGGCACAGACAGGCATGCATAGAGGGAAGAGGATGTGAAGAAATATAAAAATAAGACAGTAATCTACAAGCCAAAGAGAGAGGTTGGGAATAAATCCTTCCCTCACAGCCCTCATAAGGAACCAAACCTGCCAACATCTTGATTTTGGACTTCTAGTCTCTAGAACTATAAGACAACACATTTCTGTTGTTTAAGCCACACAGAAATACTTTGTGGTACTTTTTATGGCAGCCCTAGCAAAAAAAAAAAAAAAAAAAAAATACACATTGCAATTTAGCAATAATTTTTTACATTAAAATAAATTTGTCATTTTTATTAAATCTTTACCTAAATCACTCACCTGGACTCTGGGCAACTTGCAGTAGACCTAGTGTTGGCAATATTTTACCATTAAATTTCTTTCTCCTAATATCTGTCCAGTTTAGTGAGTCAAAATACAACTACCAATGTACTCTGGTCATAATCCATTAATATTTTCAGTGGATCTTGAAAATATCTCATTAAATTAAAAATCACAATTATGCTACTTGGGGTTTATTTTGCATTTTCTCTGGCTCTACTAATTTGTTTTGTTTTTTTTTTAACCCACATATTACTTTCCTCTTAAATATTTCCTCTCCACTTAAGTTAGCCAATTAATGACCCCTATACACTTCTTCTGTCTGAATTTTTAAACCTTATCATTCATTCATTTCTCAGACATTGATTGAGAACCTATAGTTTGACAAATTGTCCTAAGTACTGAGGGTGGTAAAGGATGGGGCCATCAAATAGTCTCTGATCACAAGAGGCATGTAATCTAGAATAAAGGATAAAATGAGTATATGTCTTGAAATTATGACACACATGTCCAAAGATGTTTGTCACCAAATACCTGCATGTAATTTATCAGTGACCTCATAGCTAAAATGGGGGGAATAATATAAGCATCATGGGATATTTTGACAACTAAATGAAATAATGTATCACAGAGAGTAGCACTGAGGACTGGGGGGCATAGGCTCTGTGTGTTTGTTTAGCCTTTCTTCCCTGCTCTATGATTCATGTTCACACACCAGCCTTGCAATACTCACAATTCAAAATGATACCTCAGCAAAATATTACATGCCGTGGACTTTTAAGTCTGCTTCAAAATCCTCAGATGACAGGGCTTATCCTATACAGATGGATACCATTTAAGCAGGTATCAGAGAAACGGCAAATCATATCTGCTTGAATTAGAACACACTGGGTAAAAAAAATTAATAGTCTGTGCTCTCTAAATAGAACAACAAAGCCTGGATGACAGCATACCTGTTTATAGCATGATTTACTGGATATTTTAAGCCCACTGTTGAGAAGTCCTCAGAAAAAAATCCGTTCAAAATAGTACTGCTCATTGACAAATGCACCCAGTTACTTAAGAGCTCTGATGCAGATATACAAGAAGATAAATGTTGTTTTCATGCCTGCTAACACAACACCCATTCTGCAGCCCATGGATCAATGAGTCATTTTGACTTTCAAGTCTTATTATTCCAGAAATACATTTTTTAAAGGCTATAGGTGCCATAGATAGTGATTCCTCTGAAGGATCTAGCAAAGTCAATTGAACCTGCTGGAAAGGATTCACCATTCTAGATGTCATTAAAAACATATTGTGATTCATAGGGGGAGGTCAAAATATCAACATTAACAGGAATTTGAAAGCAGTTTATTCCAACCTTCATGAATGACTTTGAGGGATTCAAGACATCAATGGAAAAAGTAACTGCATATGTGGTAGAAATAGCAACAGAACTAGAATTGGAAGTGGAGCCTGAGGATGTAACCAAATTGCTGAAATCTCACGATAAAACTTTAACAGATGAAGACTTGCTTCTTATACATGAGCAAAGAAAATGGTTTCTTGAGATGGAATCTACTCCTGGTGAAGATTCTGTGAACACTATTTAAATGACAACAAAGGATTTAGAATATTACATAAAACTGATAAAGCAGCAGAAAAGTTTGGGAGGATTGACTCAAATTCTGAACGTTCTACTGTGGGTAAAACGCTATCAAACAGCATCACATGCTACAGAGAAATCTTCTGTAGCAAACTTCATCACTGTCTTATTTTAAGAAATTGCCACAGTCAATGCAAGGCTGGTTCAACATACACAAATCAGTAAACGTAATCCATCATATAAACAGAACCAAAGACAAAAACCACATGATTATCTCAATAGATGCAGAAAAGGCCTTTGACAAAATTCAACAGCCTTTCATGCTAAAAACTCTCAACAAATTCAATATTGATGGGATGTATCTCAAAATAATAAGAGCTATTTATGACAAACCCACAGCCAATATCATACTGAATGGGCAAAAACTGGAAGCATTCCCTTTGAAAACTGGCACAAGACAGGGATGCCCTCCCTCACCACTCCTATTCAACGTAGTGATGGAAGTTGCAGCCAGGGCAATCAGGCAGGAGAAAGAAATAAAAATTATTCAGTTAGGAAAAGAGGAAGTCAAATTATCTCTGTTTGCAGATGACATGATTGCTTATTTAGAAAGCCCCATCGTCTCAGCCCAAAATCTCCTTAAGCTGATAACCAACTTCAGCAAAGTCTCAGAATACAAAATCAATGTGCAAAAATCACAAGCATTCTTATACACAAATAACAGACAGAGAGCCAAATCCTGAGTGAACTCCCATTCACAATTGCTTCAAAGAGAATAAAATACCTAGGAATCCAACTTACAAGGGATGTGAAGGACCTCTTCAAGGAGAACTACAAACCACTGCTCAATGAAATAAAGGAGGACACAAACAAATGGAAGAACATTCCATGCTCATGGATAGGATGAATAAATATCGTGAAAATGGCCATACTGCCCAAGGTAATTTATAGATTCAATGCCATCCCCATCAAGCTACCAATGACTTTCTTCACAGAATTGGAAAAAACTACTTTAAAATTCATATGGAACCAAAAAAGAGCCCACATTGCCAAGACAATCCTAGCCAAAGAACAAAGCTGGAGGCATCCCGTGACCTGACTTCAAACTATACTACAAGGCTACAGTAACCAAAATAGCATGGTACTTGTACTGGTACCAAAACAGATATATAGACCAATGGAACAGAACAGAGTCCTCAGAAATAATACCACACATCTACAACCATCTGATCTTTGACAAACCCGACAAAAACAAGCAATGGGGAAAGGATTCCCTATTTAATAAATGGTGCTGGGAAAACTGGCTAGCCATATGTGGAAAGCTGAAACTGAATCCCTTCCTTACACCTTATACAAAAATTAATTCAAGATGGATTAAAGACTTAAATGTTAGACCTAAAACCGTAAAAACCCTAGAAGAAAACCTAGGCAATACCATTCAGGACATAGGCATGGGCAAGGACTTCATGTCTAAAACACCAAAAGCAATGGCAACAAAAGCCAAAATTGACAAATGGGATCTAATTAAACTAAAGAGCTTCTGCACAGCAAAGGAAACTACCATCAGAGTGAAGAGACAACCTACAGAATGGGAGAAAATTCTTGCAATCTACTCATCTGACAAAAGACTAATATCCAGAACCTACAAAGAACTCAAACAAATTTACAAGAACAAAACAAACAACCCCATCAAAAAGTGGGCGAAGGATATGAACAGACACTTCTCAAAGGAAGACATTTATGCAACCAACAGACACATGAAAAAATGCTCATCATCACTGGCCATCAGAGAAATGCAAATCAAAACCACAATGAGATACCATCTCACACCAGTTAGAATGGCAATCATTAAAAAGTCAGGAAACAACAGGTGCTGGAGAGGATGTGGAGAAATAGGAACACTTTTACGCTGTTGGTGGGACTGTAAACTAGTTCAACCATTGTGGAAAACAGTGTGGCAATTCCTCAAGGATCTAGAAATAGAAATACCATTTGACCCAGCCATCCCATTACTGGGTATATACCCAAAGGATTATAAATCATGCTGCTATAAAGACACATGCATACGTACGTTTATTGCAGCACTATTCACAGTAACAAAGACTTGGAGCCAACCCAAATGTCCATCGATGATAGACTGGATTAAGACAATGTTTCACATATACACCATGGAATACTATGCAGCAATAAAAAAAGGATGAGTTCATGTTCTTTGTAGGGACACGGATGAAGCTGTAAACCATCATTCTCAGCAAACTATTGCAAAGACAGAAAACCAAACACCACATGTTCTCACTCACAGGTGGGAATTGAACAATGAGATCACTTGGACACAGGAAGGGGAACATCACACACCAGGGCCTATCATGGGGTGGAGGTAGGAGGGGAGGGATAGCATTAGGAGATATACTTAATGTAAACGACGAGTTAATGGATGCAGCACACCAACATGGCACATGTATACATATGTAACAAATCTGCACGTTGTGAACATGTACCCTAGAACTTAAAGTATAATAAAAAAAAAAAAAAGAAAAGAAAAAAGAAGAAATTGCCCTAGTCACGCCAGCCTTCAGCAACCATCACCTGATAGCAGCCATCAACATCAAGGCAAGACCCACCAAAGATTACAACCTGCTGAAGACTCCGAAGATTGTCAGCATTTTTTAGCAATAAAATATTTTTAACTAAGGTATATAAATGTTTTGACATAATGTTATTGCACACTTCATAGAATACAGTATAGTATAAACATAACTATTATATGTACTGGGAAACCAAAAAATTTGTGTGACTGGCTTATTGTGATATTCACATTATTGCGGTGGTTTGGAACCAAACTTACAGTATGCCTGAAGTATGCCTGTATGTATCTTTACATATTTAAATAACTTTTCTGGGAGAGAGATTAAGCTTCTGCAAGTTCCCAGAAGGTTTAACAACAATTGATCTCTGGGAACATCATTTCTGTAGGCAGATTGTGGCTTGATAGAATGCAATGTCAAGATATGACAAGTAGCACTGGATAAGAAATTGGCTGTCTTATGAGGTGCCCGGCTTTCTGAAAAGAGAGTTTTCTAACAAAAAATGCCAAAGTGTGAGGATTATGTTATTAGATATGATCTTGCATTGAAAGATGGTTAGATTAGAAACTGCTAAAATCTTTCCAATCTCAAATTCTATGTTCAGGTTTAATAGTATTATATTTTTAGAAATATGTTTTACGTTTAAGCCAAAATTAATAAATTAAGTCAAAGATTTCCAGGAGTAAAATACATATTTTATAAGTTCCATTTAATTTTAGTGATATGCTTAAGCAGAATGAAGTATAAATTAGTTTTTTTAAGGATATCTGGTTTCTAAAAAGAATGTTTTGTATTTTTTTAAAAATCACTTCTGATTCCTTAAAGAATGAAAAATATTAATGACTGAGGTTTGTTCAACGGATTTGGAGGAAATCCACTCATGATTCATTTAAATCAATTTGGAGGAGGTTGACTAATGTTTTCATACTTTCTGTCTAGACTAGAAGCTTAAAAAAGCACACCTGTGACTCTGCAAGACTCTGATAAATCATGTCTGTTAACACAAGAGTATGAGAAACAAAAACCTTATCACCCACAATACCCAGAAATATGAATCTGGAGCCTGGGGATGCTGAGAGTTGTCATTGTGTTAGGAGCCCAAGCGCTATTTACACATAGCTCCAATAGATCTTCCAAAGAGCTTTTTGCCCTTGTGTTAGTGCAGAATGTATATTCCAGGAGCAGGGTCGAGGAGGGATCATTGTGGGAATGAAAAAGTATGAACCATCTGTTAGTGTCCGCTCCATGAAGTCTCACCACTCTTCTTCATAAATCATTTCCAGGGGCCCTGATTCTTTTTCTTCTTCCCTGCCCCTCCACTGGTACTTGAGGTTCTGTCACTCTACTAGTTTAACATTTGAAAAAGACTGTTGTTAAGGCAGGAATACTGACTTTATTCACTATGCTTTAAGCTAAAATGCAATACAGCTCTTTTAAATGATCTCATTGGGCAGATATAGCCCTTTACTGGAAAACTTTCTGTTCCGTGTTTGCCAAAATATAGAAATTAATAAAATAATCCTTCAAGTAATTACAAATTTTGGTAGTCATCTTTAAATTTTGGCTTTTAGCAGTTAAAAGATTGTATCAAAGAACTTGTATTGGCTTTTCCAAGTTTATAACACAAAAGCGAAGCATCTCTGTTTACAATAGCCGTAAAAAGCCTGAATCCTACCCACTTCACCTCCCCAGAGACCTGCCTTTAAATCACCCATTAGTTCCAAAGACAACTCTGTGACTAATAGAGGAGAAAGACATGTAAGTAATACGATACAAAGCAGAAATCAAGAATATAGATAAAGGAAATCTTAAGTTCTATTAGGGTATTTAGATAGACATCACAGAAGAATTGGTATTTGCATTGTACATTGAAAAATCAGCAGTGTTTTGACAAAAAATATAGAAGGAAAAGAGGGGAATAGTGTAAATGAAGAAAAAGCTGGAACAAAATTCACTGAAGCTTGAAAGTAGAGTGTATTTTCAGAACAAGTCACAAAAAGTAGACCCTTAGTCTTTGTTTCCTAAAAGGTCATTATTTATCCTTCATTCTAGAGTGATTGTTTGGCTACAAATGATGTAGCACTGCACAGAGTCACAGAGTAGGTTCACAGGCTGTAGAGAAGGCATTATCTCTGCTCTAAATAAGCTTGGTGGCCAAACAGGAAGATGAGACAAGTATATTATATGTAAGCAATGTCAATATAAATGCACAAGACTTTCTTACTGAATTGTAAATCATTCAACAGTAAAGTTATATCCCTAATTTGCTTTGATAACTTCTTTTATAAGCATTCCTATTGTTATAGTCACTGAAATTTCCCCACGTTAATAGATCAAAGAGAATAAAAAATATTACCAGATCACAAACCATTCTGGAGTTTTTTGCCTATACTAGAAAATAAAGGAGTTGCATAAGAAGCTCATGAATGTCCTTTCAAGTTATAACATGTTTTGATTGTATTTTCATAAATGTAGTCAGCACATAAGCTCTCTTTCTTTTCCTCTCCTTTCTTCCCTCCTCCTTGTTCTCTCTCTCTCTCTTTCTCTCTCATACATATACAATAAAAATATATACATTTTTAACAACAAAAAATTACTTAATCCTCAAGTTAGACTGACATTTTAATACACAGGCATTTTATCCTAAGTGAATATTCTAATAGTACATTTGCATATGTAATCTACTAATAAATATAAAAATATATGGCATGAACATGTGTGTGTTATCATTGTACATATATGCTGAGGTTATGAAGAGTTGATAACATAAAATGGTTAATGCCAAATGTGGGTCGGTACCACTCTTCAACTTGGAAAGTGTACCAGAGAGTGCTCAGAGAGAGTTCCAATATGTTACTTATTTTGGTAGCATTCCTAAGGCTCATCAGAACTGTCCTTGCCTCCAGGCTCTAAGGTCAGAGCAGCAGTTAGGGCAAGTCTAGGGACTTCATGCTAATGGACACTGATCACTCCTTAACACTTCCTCAGTCCTCACAGAAGTATGAGATCAATTCTTACCTCCCTTGAAGTAGTTCATCTGTGATGATCCTGAATCCAGAGTCTTTGAAGGCTCTGTGGGACTTTCAAGACTGATTTCAGGGAAGCTGAGGACTTTTTTTTTTCCTTTTTCCTTTTTATTTTTTTAAATTATACTTTAAGTTCTGGGATACATATGCAGAACGTGCAGGTTTATTACATAGATACACATGTGCCATGGTGGTTTGCTGCACCCATCAACCCATCACCTACATTAGGTATTTCTCCTAATGCTACCCCTCCCCTATCCCGCCAGCCACTGACAAGCCCTGGTGTGTGATGTTTCCCTCCCTGTGTCCATACATTTTCATTGTTCAACTCCCACTTATGAGTGAGAACATGCAGTGTTTGGTTTTCTTTTCCTCTGTTAGTTTTCTGAGACTGAGGGTTTCCAGCTTCATCCATGTCCCTGCAAAGGACATGAACTCATCCTTTTTTATGGCTGCACAATATTCCATGGTGTATAGGTGCCACATTTTCTTAATCCAGTCTGTCAGTGTCTTTATCGTAGCATGATTTATAATCCTTTGGGTATATACCCAGTAATGAGATTGCAGGGTCAAATGGTATTTCTGATACTAGCTCCTTGAGGAATTGCCACACTGTCTTCCACAATGGTTGAACTAATTTACACTCCTACCAACAGTGTACAAGTGTTCCTATTTCTCCACATCCTCTCCAGCATCTGTTGTTTGCTGACTTTTTAATGATCATCATTCTAACTGGCATGAAATGGTATCTCATCGTGGTTTTGATTTGCATTTCTCTAACGACCAGTGATGATGAGCTTTTTGTTTGTTGACCACATAAATGTCTTCTTTTAAGAAGTGTCTGTTCGACACATGAAAAAATGCTCATCATCGCTGGCCATCAGAGAAATGCAAATCAAAACCACAATGAGATACCATCTCACACCAGTTAGAATGGCAATCATTAAAAAGTCAGGAAACAACAGGTGCTGGAGAGGATGTGGAGAAATAGGAACACTTTTACACTGTTGGTGGGATTGTAAACTAGTTCAACCATTATGGAAAACAGTATGGCGATTCCTCAAGGATCTAGAACTAGAAGTACCATATGACCCAGCCATCCCATTACTGGGTATATACCCAAAGGATTATAAATCATGCTGCTATAACGACACATGCACACGTATGTTTATTGCAGCACTATTCACAATAGCAAAGACTTGGAATCAACCCAAATGTCCATCAGTGGCAGACTGGATGAAGAAAATGTGCACATATACACCATGGAATACTATGCAGCCATAAAAAAGGATGAGTTTGTGTCCTTTGTAGGGACATAGATGCAGCTGGAAACCATCATTCTCAGCAAACTATCGCAAGAACAGGAAACCAAATGCCGCATGTTCTCACTCATAGGTGGGAACTGAACAATGAGATCACTTGGACTTGGGAGGGGGAACATCACGCACAGCGGGGCCTATCATGGGAGGGGGGAGGGGGGAGGGATTGCATTGGGAGTTATACCTGATGTAAATGACGAGTTGATGGGTGCTGATGAGTTGATGGGTGCAGCACAGCAACATGGCACAAGTATACATATGTAACAAACCTGCACGTTATGCACATGTACCCTAGAACTTAAAGTATAATAAAAAAAAAAAAAAAAAAAGAAGTGTCTGTTCATATCCTTGGCCAACTTTTTGATGGGGTTTTTTCTTCTTTTCCTGTAAATTTGTTTAAGTTCCTGGACATTAGCCCTTTGTCAGATGGGTAGATTGCAAAAATTTTACCCCATTCTGTAGGTTTCCCATTCACTCTGACGATAGTTTCATTTGCTGTGCAGAAGCTCTTTAGTTTAATTAAATCCCATTTGTCAATTTCAGCTTTTGTTGCCATTGCTTTTGGTGTTTTAGTCATGAAGTCTTTGCCCATGCCTATGTCTTGAGTGGTATTGCCTAGGTTTTCTTCTAGGGTTTTTATGGTTTTAAGTCCTACAATTAAATCTTTAGTCCATCTTGAGTTAATTTTTGTATCAGGTGTAAGGAAGGAGTCCAGTTTCAGTTTTCTGCCTATGGCTAGCCAGTTTTCCCAACACAATTTATTAAATAGGGAATCCTTTCCCCATTGCTTGTTTTTGCCAGGTTTGTCAAAGATCAGATGGTTGTAGATGTAGGATGTTATTTCTGAGGCCTCTGTTCTGTTCCATTTGTCTATATATCTGTTTTGGTACCAGCACCATACTGTTTTGGTTACTGTAGCCTTGTAGTGTAGTTTGAAGTCAGGTTGCATGATGCCACCAGAAGCTGAGGACTTTTAGGACTAGTATTAACCCAGGCTTCAGACAGACCCTAGAAAACAACTTCCACTTAGAACACCATCAGTCCTAATACTTTCCTAGTAGACTAGACTGCCTGGACTCAGCAGAAATTTCTATTACATATTGTACCTTAATGCTTATTAATGCTTAATGTATATTACATATACATACCTTAATGCTAAATGTTTAAAAGGAAGGTAAGGGCTGAACTATGCAGAAATATGTGGAAATGCTGATCTAGCCCATGAATCAGACTACAGAAAGTCCTGAAAGACTGGCAAAGCACAGGGAATAGTCAGCTTAATCCATACAAAGAGAATCTCAAATAATTTTGTATTGCACATAAGGTTATTTATCTTGTCTCAAACGTTAATTCATTCAAACTATTTGGATAATAAGAATAATAAATAAATAATTTTTCTAAATCAATAGCAGTTGACTATCATACAATGAGTCCTTTCAAAACGACACAGGTCAATCTGTTTATAGAAAATTTCAAAAACTTCAGAAAAGTCTTATTCTAACATCTACACTTCAGAAAAGAAGAAATCATATGGAAATCTTCGACTCACTAAATGTCAGCAGTCAAAATACTTGTAGATATCTTAAATGTTCTGATTTTCTGAGGGTTTTAACAAACTTTGCCTTGTGTTCTGACATCTAGCACATTGGTAATAACATATATTCCTGGAGAAATATTTAATTGCACTAGAGAGAAACAAAGAGAGCCTTTCTAATCAAACAAACTACACAATAAACATACTTTTTAACTTAAACTAAGACATTTTGTAGAATGGTTGGATTAAACTAGCCTTTAATTATATCAGAACTATTAGCTCTGGGATGATTAAATTATAAGTTGTCAACATTTCCTTTTAACTCCTTACATTTAGTAATTAATAACTTGATGAGAAAATTTTACTTTCAGCTAAGGCTAAAATATGGAATGGATATAATTTAATTATGAAACTAGCAATAACAACCTCAACTAAGACACAGAGAGCCAAATACAATTATGTAGGAATTCAGCTTTTATAGCTTTTTCAAAGGTGCCTATTTCAGATTCGTATTGGCTAATTTCAGGTTGCTAGTTACCTGATATAGGCTGTTTTCATGTGTAATTCTTATAAAATCAAGTTTAATATAACTTCAGAAATAAAATTTTTACATTTCCTTTAATAGTTTGTACATAGAACTCATGAGTTACAGAGGAAAAATGTATTACCTATATAACAATTTTAGGAAGAGACCTATCAATTTGTTGTTTCAAAGTCACAACTGTATACTTGATGAACAAATTGGCTCTGAAGCTTTTGTTTAAAAAAATAACACTACCATTTTAAGAAGTCAAATTGACATTTGGAACAGATTACCGTTATTTTTAAAGCAGATCAATTTTAAACTTTAAATTACAGAATTATTTTAAACTTGTGGCTTTCTAGGAAATATATATGTTTAATTCTTGTGAATATATGAACAAATTAAATATTCTCCTAGGGAACAATTAGAGTATTAACTATGGGTTTTAAACTTGTTTTAATAAGAATTTAGATCAAATATTGAATAACAGCAGAACAGAACTATGCCCAAGGCAAGGAAAATTATTTTTCAACTTCTCTTCTTTAATGGCACCATGGTAGAGAATTTTATAGTATTATCAAGTACTGCCTTCTAAAAATATTATGGTGATATTTTACTGTCTTATAGTATTATTAAGAGAGCAACTTAAATATCCAAATCTTATAGATTTCATGGTTGGTTTTTTTTCACATCCAAGTATGATATGTAATGAAATTTTGTAGTTACTTTTAATGTAAGGCCAATATAAGTTCTCAAATTATAGATTTAATTCAAACAATTTAATGAGCTGCCCCAAATCATCATAGTCTGTTCCCTGTATATGGAAATAAGATATAAATGGAGTTTGAACCCTCTTCCCAAGGTTTCCCCAATATTTTTTTGATCATGTAGTTCAACTACTTAGCAATTTGGGGGATTAATTAAAGATAGTAAAGAGAAAGTGCCAGGAAGATATTATAAAATATCCCATGCTAAAAAGATTATGTGGTTTAGGCTTGACAAATGTGAAGTGACATCTGCTGGGCCCTTTTGTAGAAAAGGATAAAGGAATTGGTTCATCAAGAAAAAAAAAAAAAGATTCTTACCAGGAACCAGTGAGAGAAACAACACATCTTCTTAAAAGGAGCAGGGCTAAGCAAATGATTCACAAGGCTAAGCTCACAGTAGATGAAAGGACGTGATTTTTAATTCATTTTCTGTAGGCCACAGATAAGGAATCCTCTTGATCAAAGCCTGGCAACACAATGGATACTAGCAAAATGCAACTAGGTCTAAAAACAGCTGTCAAGGGTTTAATGTGCACAAATGAAATACTTTGGCTGTACTGGATGATATTTAAAGACTTTCACAGTTCTACTGTTGTATAATATTATACTATAAAATATCAACTAAAAGGACCTGTATATCTTCGAGTTGGTACTTTCTAATGTGCCAAAAAAAAAAAGTACCTCACCTAGCAATGAAAAACTGGGCTATGGAAAATGGCTGAGGTATAAGTATTTTAAGTTGAATGAGAATTTTCAATGCTATATCATTTTCAGGCAAGATTCCATGAGTTTTAATGTTTAAAGGTGATAATTTTGGAAGAAAATGTACACTATTTTATTAATTGGGTCAATGAGTTTATTAAGGGTTATTGACTAAATTTCAAATACCAGGCTCATATCTTCATAATATTTTCCTCATTTTGTTCTAATTGTCTTCCCATATGTGCAGCAAGTAATTAATAGGGTCACACAGGAGGGAATAGATTTATAGCTTTGTTTGGTGAAGACTCATTTAAGTGATCTTCTATAGTGATGAAAGTGTCAAGTCTATGGGTTCCATTATTCCAAGTAGAAGATAAGTAACTTTAAAGAGATAGATCTTTCTTGTTTTGTGAAGACTTACATCATCTCTCTTAGGTATATAGATGTTCAGCTAGCAATGCCAATTTTGTTTTGACAAATTTTTTGAAAAACTGTCTCACTCAAGTGTAGAAAAGTTTGGTCACCTGAGAAGATCTGACCTGCAAGGAGGCCGTAAGGACACTTTTACAACTAGAGCATTCCTGGACAATATTTTGGAGAAACTGGAGTCTCGGAGTGGGATAGGCTGTACCTTTGGACTTCCTGAGTGAAAAGGTTTGAACACTGCAACTTGGGGACTGCAGAAGAAGGGTTTTTACAGTGCCTGAGAGGCAGAGTAAGAGTTACAAACTCCTAAGTCCACAGATGCTAGACAGATATATTACCTGAGGAATAGGCACTGGAGGGTTTGCCTCATCTTAAAGGGACAGTTGCTTCATGGTTCCCATTCATGACATGGATTTTTGCCATGAATAAATATTTTGTCTAGAATTGCCAGACTTTCTGATTTTTCAAGACAACTGAGAAATCCAAATTTTCATACAAAAACTTTTTAAATGAAGCCAACAAATTTAAGATTTTATTAAAACACTGTAAGGATTGCACAAAACAAATCTAGCGGGGTGGATTTAGTTCAGTGGTTTGCATACAATCTCCAGTATAAAGGACACACAACTAGAATGTAAGCTCCTGGAGGGAAGGACCTTGTCTTAAATACCCATGATAATATCTGATACCATAGCAGGTGTTTAACATGGAGTTTCAATTCACATGTAAGTATTTTTATGTATGACATATTGACACGTCTAAGCTGTTCACTGGTAGGAGACTTGAAGAAGAGTGCTTGTCAGAAGAAAGCCTCTGGTTTCAATTTTCAGAGCCCACAGGAGCCTACATTTTGTTTACTTACTTGGGATCTTGGATTCAGGTTCAAGTTTCCTCCCTCAGCCAGAGTTTCCTTCTCACCCCATCCCTGTTCTTACCTTATCAACTTCATTCATACTCTCCCCACAGTTGTGGGAGGTGATGGATTACAGGGTTTTTGGATGACAAATCAGGGAGCCTGGAGAGGGGGAAGTCACATGCATTGGGTGAACCCCTTCCTTAGCTTTCACTGGATTCTAAACTACAGTTTGAAAGTATTTCTCAAATGCTATTCCAACTAAGTAGCCCACGCTTATAAGTCTGAACATCAAGTGTTACTTGACCATCTAGAAAAAGCAGAAAAAGTGAGCAGCAGAAAAAGTGAGCAGCAGAAAAAAGTGAGCAGGGAAATACCTGGCCAACATTTTACATGGGATCTGTGAACATTCCCACTCATATACTGTTATATGCTGTCCAAAGGAGGCTAAGCTTGCACAAGCCATAATTAAGAATTTTGTTTTCTGGCTTGTTGGAAGTGGACTTCACCTTGAATATACGACTACTGATAAAATTCTCAAATACATTTCCCATTAAATAGGAAGTAAGAATGACTGTAAAGATCACTGCTCATTTAAAAATTTAACTTTATTGAGAATTTCCTGTTAGAACAGGATATAATAAAACAAAAAGGAGAAATCCATTAACTCAAGGTATGGAGGTATGGTTATGTCTCTTATCATCTCAGAAGTCTGTCCTTGGCCTTTTTTTTTTTTTTTTTGGATACAGAGTCTTGCTCTTTTGTCAGGCTGGAGTGCGGTGGTGTAATCTTGGCTCACTGCAAATTCCGACTCCCGGGTTCAAGTAATTCTTCTGCCTCAGCC
The DNA here is from genome assembly GCF_003255815.1 of Theropithecus gelada. Taxonomy (NCBI): domain Eukaryota; kingdom Metazoa; phylum Chordata; class Mammalia; order Primates; family Cercopithecidae; genus Theropithecus; species Theropithecus gelada. Next base: position 1,897,578 of record NW_020257754.1, read on the forward strand.
TCCCGAGTAGCTTGAGGTATAGGCGCACGCCACTATGCCCAGTTAATTTTTGTATTTTTAGTAGAGACGGGGTTTCACCATGTTGGCCAGATGATCTCGATCTCTTGACCTCGTGATCGACCTGCCTCAGCCTCCCAAAGTGCTGGGACTACAGGCGTGAGCCACTGTGCCCTGCCCAGCCTTTTTTTAAAAAAAACTCATTACACTATGCACTCCCCTTAAGTCATATTCTTCACTATTTTGGCTTCAATCATTATCTGTACACTCATGACAAATATTTCAGCCTCCATGCCATAGAGCAAACACTTACTAGATCACTCTTGATGCATCACCTGTTCACATGGCTCATTTTTGTTCATTCTTCAGAATACAGTTTATTAGTACTTTCTCTGAAGGAAACTTCTCTGACCTTCTAAGACCAGTTGCATTTTGCTCTTTATTTGCTCCCATCAGAGAATTTATCCCATCCTGTGTTTATTTAATCAGTCAATAATTGAGTACTAGGTGCTTGGAATGTAAAAATAAGTAAATATAGGCAAATTCTGAGCATGTAGTACATGCTCAATAAATATGTTAACTCCAGGCTAACATCAATATCCAAATGGGTGCTTGATAATGAGTGAGTCCCAACAGAATTCTACAGTTCTGCTCTAGGACAGTGTTCAAAGAAGTGTGATCTGGCCAGGCGTGGTGGCTCATGCCTGTAATCCCAGCACTTTTGGAGGCTGAGGCAGGTGGATCACTTGAGGCCAGGAGTTCAAGGCCAACATGGAGATACCTTGTCTCTACTAAAAATTACAAAAATTAACTGGCTGGGGTGGCACATGCCTGTAATCCTAGCTACCTGGGAGGCTCAAGCAGGAGAATCGCTTGAACCAGGGAGGCGGAGGTTGCAGTGAGCCGAGATCGCACCATTGCACTCTAGCCTGGGTGACAAAGCAAAATTTAAAAAAAAAAAAAGTGTGATCTATAGACTACCTTGTGAGCTCAACCCCAGATCTACTGAATCGGAATTTCTGTTGGTGAAATATGAAGACATGTGTTTTTAGAAGCTCCTCCAAATGGTGTTTAATTACCCTGATATTTGAGAGTCATTTGTCTAAGCCAAGACAATGGCAATGTCAGGCATTTGATTTGAATCATGAACTTAGCCAACAGCAGGAAATCCAGATGGTTCAGTTACCTCACAAATGTTGAGAAGGATGTCACCAGAGTCCCAACTATGTGTGCTGCAGGTTCATGGCAGAGTGCAATATCAAACAATTAAATGACAAGCTGTGATGAACTACAGAAATGGTCCCTAACTTCACAGACAAATAAAGAAGCAGAGTAACTTCATTTATGAGCCTGTGCTCTCTGCCACTCTGCAATGCTTATTCAATAGAGCTGTTTTCCTTATGGAAATCTAAAAGTTTCGCTTTCTAGAATGCTAACCATTTGATAAATAGTATTACACAATTGCAAATTTCTTCCAGAAACCTGGTAATGGTTAGTGATGTCCTAAATGACCCTGAAAGATAACTTGATACCTATTCTCCAAGACTCGATATTCTGGAGTCCTATTACGTTAGTCACTCTTTAAAGGCCTGAGAAGATAGAAGAGTAGGTTAAAATGAGATCAAATGTCCAGTAGTGTCAGAGGCATTTGAACCAGAGCAACTCCATGTTGAATAGGGGCTGGATAGAATGAGGCTGAGACCTACTGGGCTGCATTCCCAGATGGTTAAGGCATTCTAAGTCACGGGATAAGATAGGAGGTCAGCACAAGATACAGGTCATAAAAAATCTTGCTGATAAAACAGGCTGCAGTAAAGAAGCCAGCTGAAACCCACCAAAACCAAGATGGCCATGAGAGTGACCTCTGGTTGTCCTCACTGCCACATTCCCACCAGTACATGACAGTTTACAAATGCCATGGCACTATCACGAAGTTACCCTATATGATCTAAAAAGGGAGGCAGGAATAATCCACCCTTTGTTCACCTTCTAATCAAGAAATAACCATAAAAATGGGCCACTAGCAGCTCTTGGGGCTGCTTTGTCTATGGAGTAGCCATTCTTTTATTCCTTTACTTTCTTAATAAACTTGCTTTCACCTAAAAAAAAAAAAAGGATGACAAGCTGTGGCAGCACTCATTAATAGTATCTACTGAGGTTATACAATAGTCCAGGCTCTAGACTGAATGATTTATACAATCTATGTGCACTTAAACTTCACAACAACTCCATAACATTACATTTTTATTATCCCCAAATAACAGATAAGAAAACTGAGGCACGGAATCATTCACTAAACTACCAAAGGACTATACAATTAGCAAGGTAGAGTTTATATAAATCCAGGCAATCTGCCTCCAGCTGCAATCAGGGAGAACTTTCCACTTGTAGAGTAAGTTCTGCCAGACAAAGCAAAAACCAACAAAGGAGGAGACTATCCTAGAACAGTAGAATCTCCTGGCCGTGCTTCCATTACTGGACAGTGACTCATTGAAGCTCAACTTTCAGAACTGAGAAGGGTGGACGAGCATGAAAAGTGTCTGGCTTATTGAAACCTCACATGGCTTCCCATAGTGGGCCCTCTTTGGAGACGTCACCCTTTTCACTGCCCAACACTGGTTCTCAATGACCTCAGTGTGGCTGGTATCCAAAAGCTGGCTCCTCCAGGGTCCTTACCACAAAAGAGTTCCCTGAAGCAGAAAATCAGCTCCCCATCAAAGGAAGATTGTTTGCAGTCTTTTGCTGTTGAGGTTCTTCATCCAGCTTTGATATCAGCAACACAGGTCAAGACCAGCTCTCCTCTGTGAGAAACTCACATATTCTTGCCACGCCAAAAAGTGAGAGTGAGGGCATTGTGCTGCTGTGAGCCTCACATCTCTCTCCAATTCTTCCCTCCCCTGTTCAGGTAGTGCAGACTCAATTCAGCAAAACTGCTGATAAGCTGATTTCCAACTGGGGAACAAGATTCCCATCTCCCTTTGCTGCATCCTTAACCTTGTGTAAGTGATTATCTTAAAACAACCCTCCTTGATACTGAGGATTGAAAACAACTCCCTCCCTCTCGCCTCTCTGCATGGACACTACTATCTCCAAAAGACTGATGATGACCCTTCTTTCACTTGGGCTTGAGGAAGAAGGGGTGAAAGTGGTTGTTGGTGACAGGGTTAGCTATGTAATTAATTAAGATCTGCAGGAAGATAGCTAACCTAACTTCTGGAAGCTCCTTCAATGTAGAATATAGAGAGCTTAGACACTTTTGTTTCATATCTTAGAAACTTTTGTTTCAGTTTTTTACCTTAGCAGAAATTTGAGGAAAACAGGAGAAATATCACTTGACTTTCTGTTACAAGAGTTTATCTTGTAAAAGAAAAAAAAAACCTTTCCATCTTATCCCATTCTTCATCAATCCATAGGAGTCTGGAACTTTGTGGTGACAAAGTAAACTGTACAGTCAGTATTTTATTCTCATCTGTATTTTCGCTTTATTTCCCAAGTATCAATCCAACTATGATGATAGACAAGTGTTACTGGAGAAAAGTTGAACCAAATCTATTACTGCCACGGAATATCTCTAATTCAAAGTTTCTGTGATTTTAAGTAATTGGCCACTTGCTTGGATTATCTTCACTCTCATTGAACATCAGGGAGAAAGAAAGCTCAAATAAAATCAGGTCAGAATAAATGAAATCCAAGATGGATTGTTATGGACATTTAGATCCCTCTTCAAGGAGGAAGGGCTTATTTCCCATCTGCTGGGAATATGGCCTGAAAATAGCCCTCACTTATCAGCCTTCTTTAGCTGGAATGTCATGGCTCTAGAAAATTGCCTCCCCCAAAGTTTCATCTCCTTCCAAGGTCAGTTCATATCCAGTAATTAATTTACATGGGGTATAAAGTCCAGCCCTAGCCACAATTCAAAATAATTGGAATGACCCTCTTAGATCCAGAGCTCCCCACGTGTTGGCTGAGACCTTCACTGGGATCACATCACAGCTCCACTTCTCCCTATGCCCAATCTTGCTTCCATCACATCCCTTCCTCTGTGTCGGTCCCAAGAATACTTCCTAATAAACATTCCACATGGGTTCCTGGGGTACCTGAGATATAGGCAGAGATCAGAATCACAGCATTTCACCAGTTTCATTGTTCGGTTTTTTTTATTTAAATTATGAAGAAAATATTATTTAAGGAAATATTTCATTATGTAAGATAAGACTATAATTTTAGAAGTTAATTTTAGAGTCTGAAGAATATTTGGTTTAGATTTAAACAGTCTCACAGAGAATTATGGAAAGTGGAAGAATGATAGTATTCTATATGATTTCTATAATTTATTGTTTTTATGAAAATATTTCTGCAATTTTTAAAAACAATATATTACATAGATGTATTCAATCAAATAAATTAGGGGATTATTTACTGGCATGAAAACCAGAAGAGCACCTAATGCTTGCTCAGAAGAGAGAACCAATATGGTAAAGAGAGTTGCAGCGTTCTGCTAAGGCCAAGATCCATACACAAAACCCTAAGAAGATCGCTATCTACCTACTCAATGTCTCTTTTATGAATGTTTTTCCACAGTCCAGCTCTTTGGTAGATGGCAGACTTTACACAGAAGAGGAGTCTGGCACTAAACAAGTTCCTTCAAAAGTTCTCTACTTTACAACGTTTCTCCTCCAGTGACGGGTTCTGCTTTCTTTCTGTTCCAAGTGCAGAGTCATGAAATTCAACCTCTATTTTGCTGCAATGTGGACAACTCAATATACCATGCCGTAATGAGCATTTTGAATATAATTGATTTTCAAGAACATGAACTCTACTTAGTTCCTTTTAAATATTTTTCTCTAATTTGATCAAACACACAGAAAACCTTACAGATATATTGGAATAACTTCTTTTTCTAGTAGCATTTTGCAGGAGTTATCTAGGGAGTAAAACATGCTGTATCAACACTTCTCTATCCATCAGAAATTTTCATTAATTCTGACCAAATAGATCAAATAAAGCTATTTCAGTGGCATGATGAAAGAGTAATTCTAATTAAAGGCATTGGAATAACAATATATAGATTGAACCTTCAGAGGCTACATTATAAATCTGGCCTTATACCATAGAGCAATTTTGCCCAATATCCCAAGAAAAGGAAGGAATTTGCCTAGCTTATCTATTTATTTCCAATCATTTGTAGTGTTTAAAATAGACTTATAATTGTCCATACTTTTGAATTTATTTTTAATCAGAGTTATAGGAAAAACTGTTAATTAAGCAACTGAAAAATAATTTTCTGAAATAGCTCAAGTATGTTCTTGGATCCTGGAGGTTTGCATGGCCTTGATCATGGCATTTTCTTCAGGCAGTGCCTAGAAATATTTTCTTTGAAGGGAATTGAACCCAACTGTCTAGTAATTGTGTTTAAATTAATTTATTTATTTTTGGAATCAGTTTTCCACATTTTAAAAAATTCATAGCTCCCACAAACACACAAATAACTTCATGCAATGTGAAATTTTGGTTGTAATACATGTGTTAAAATGCAAAATAGTCTTACCCTTAAGATTTTGATTTTATCAATTTAATATTAATTTTAATTTTAATGCTAATTGTGCACTTTTTAATGAAAATGGTTTTATTAAAATATGTTATGAACAGATATGATCTTATACTTTGGTTTTAGAGCAGTAAAGTCATGGTTTTATTAAAGTATGGTGAGTATATTGAACTCACTTGCACTATTTGCATACTTGTAATGTTTGTGGATTATTAATTTCAAAAGAAATCAAATAGTTGGTTATGCAACTTAAAAGATAGATAATAACAAAGCAATAAGAAAATGGAATCCACAATGGAGTTAAGTTTACCAAGTGATTTTACTTATATTGGATACACCATCCCTTAAAAGAGAAAAGAACTAATGTGTCAAGTAGAAAACATGCATTTCATTACATAGTAGCTCTCTGAACATGGGCAACTTACCTAAATTCTAAACTTCAGCTTCTTTAAATAGGGGTGATAATTCACAATGTGATTGTAAGAATAACTGAGGTAATGTAAGTAAAATGCTATGGCATATATAAAGTCCCTCGCACATAGGTAGGATTCAAAAAATCATAACAATCATTAATATTTGCCATCAATGCATCTGCATTTCTATTTCTATCACTAGCTATGAGTCCTGGGCAAGTCATCAAGATCCTCTGACTTACATTTTCCTTGTGAGTAATATAGGGCATTAATAGGACTTGAATGGTCTTCTGTACAGAGTTGTTTTGAGGATTAAATGAGATAGTATATGTGAAGGTGAAATGTCCATCATTATAGTCCTAACTTTTCGGATGAGGAAACTAAAGGCTAATAGTTGAAAGCAAACTATTCAAGGTCATGTTACCAGCAAGTAGCTGAGCCAGGGTTTAAAAACCAAACCTTCAATTCCTGAACCCACGACTTATTTCATCTTATCACACAGCTGCTTCCAGTAAAGTTTTTAAGAACTTCCTTTGCATAGTCCAGGATTAGTCCCAGGGCATGGGATAGGATTAAGTTTTTAAAAGAAGCAAAAGAACCTCAGCTGCTAGGGTGAAAGGTCATGGGAGTGGAGAACTATAACACCAACCACACTATTTCTAATCATAGGCCTCCCTGACTACTGAATTCAGTAGTATTGCTGAAGTCAGTCTTTGACTTTTCCTTCATCATCCACAGCTATTTTTCCAAGTCTCACTCTTTCTTCCCTTGAAATATTTCCATTGTACACATTTTTCTCCCCATTTTCACTGCTAACACTCCAGCACAGCATTTATTGCTCTATGCGTGGTACAGCAAATAAGCTTAGGCTGTTATCTCCTCCCTCTACCAATTACCCTCAACAATACTGCTAGATGGCTCTCCCAGAGATATCAATTTTCAGATTTACGATGCCTGGGATTATCCAGTGGTGTGCTGGACCTGGCTCTCACCAGCTGGAGAAAGTGGATTGTGTGCATGTCTTCTCAAACACTGCCTTCAACAAAGTCATGCTGATAACTTTAAATTGTCCATTCTGGGTGCATTTATACCATAGACATCAGCAAACACTATGACTCAGGGCATATTTTCCCCCAGGGGGCTTATTGTTAAACATTTGACAGCACCGATTACATCTGACATAGTCACTACTTACAGGTACAATACACAGCGTCTGACACACAGTAGTACTCAATATACATTTGCTCAATAAATTACAGATGTTCGCCCCCTCACAAATCTGTATGTCTTGTCTGCACAATTCATAGTCCAACCTACTACCTAGCTTTCTAGACCTGCCTCATTTGGTCCTTCACTAGGAAGTCAATGTTTTTATTCTTCTATAAGGCTGAGTTCTGGGCCGGGCACCATGGTTCACACCTGTAATTCCAGCACTTTGGGAGGCTGAGGTGGGCAGATCACTTGATGCCAGGAGTTCAAGACCACCCTGGCCAACATGGTGAGACCCTGTCTCTCAGGTGCAGTAGCACATGCCTGTAATCCAGCTACTTGGGAGTCTGAGGCACATGAATCGCTTGAACCCTAGAGGCAGACATTGCAATGAACCAATATGGCACCACTGCACTCCATCCTGGGTGACAGAGCAAGACTCTCATTTAAAAAATTAAAAATAAGACTGAATTCCACTTAAGCTTCTGGGGCCACCACTGGTGCTGGCATGGTCTATGACTAATCCCTCCTCTAGGCCTCAGTTCCTTTTCTTTCTCCCACCTAGAAAGCTCTCTCCTTCTCCTTATGCAAATCCTGCTAGTTCTTTACAGTCCAGATCAGATTTCACATCTTCCCTGAAAATTCCATCATTCTAAGATCTTCTCATCTCTATGTAGTTAGTCCATTTATTTAGCATTTCATTACTTTGTACTGTTTCATTCCCATTAGTTTTATTTCTGTAGCTATATCACTAACTCCTTTAAAGCAGCATCCACTTTGTTTTTCTTATTTGTATTTCCACAAGTCAGGTAATATACATTAAGACTGAAGAAGTCCATCTGGCCCAGTTGTTCCCAAACACTTTTTCATGGTCTGATCCAAAACATTCTTCTCAGATAAATTCCGCACTGCTCTTTTTGAGGCACGTAATGCCCACACACCTCCAACCCTCAAGCTTACCGTGCTCAGTATAAGGGGAACCCTTGAGCTTCCTAAGCACAGGCTGCTCTAGTGAGTCATCCAAACTGCAGCCAAAGGTATGACACAATCATTGCTTGGACTTTCAGTTTAGTTTTCCCAGAATATTCCAAATGAAATAAAATAGGTTTTATTTTCTATTTTTGGCCAACACTTCTATGTATTGCAAACGGTATTTTCTATGTTAAACTGTGAAAAAATAACATAGTATAGGAAACAGTTGGATGAATAAGCTCTACTTTGTGATATATAATCAAATATAGATTTCCAAATTGATAATTGTTCAAGGAAATAATTATTTATGGAAATGATATAAAAGAAGCCTTTATATTATAAATGTATGCATTTTAATATTTTTGCTCTGTGAATGCATATGTGCATATGTATGCATGAATGTCTTATCTCAATAAGGACATCTATATTCTGCAATTGAGTCCCTCTACCTTTTTTGCTAGTAAAAATGACCTTCATTTTATTAAGTAATGGTGACAGTTGAATACAGTTCATTTAAAAGCTTTATCTGCAACACTAAAAAGTTGGCAATTTGATGATTTTTATTCTACTCCAGCCTCATCAAAACCTTAAATATGTGTGTATATATATATCATATATATATCTTATATATATCATATATATCTTATATATATCATATATATCTTATATATATCATATATATATCTTATATATATATCTGTTTATGTGTATGCATACATATATGTATATTTGCCTTAGTTCATTTGGCTGCTATAACAAAATTATCAGAGACTGAGTAATTTATAAAAATAGAAATTCATTGCTTACAGTTCTAGAGGCTGGGAAGTCCAATATCAAGGCACTAGCACACTCAGTGTTTGGTGAGGGCTTGCTCTGTACTTCAAAGATGGCACCTATTATTGCATCCTCACATGGCATCAGCAGAGAATGCTATGAACTCACATGGCAGGAGGGGCCAGGAAACTGTTTTTAAGTTTCTTTTATAAGGGGACTAATCCCATTCATGAATGTGGAGACCTCATTACTTAATTATTTCCAAATAGGCTCCACCTCTTAATACCACCACAACAAGAACTAGGTTTTAACGTAAATTTTGGAAGATTTAGACCTAAGCAATATGTATAAGTATATATGTATGTGCACTAAAGAGTTAACTTGGACTTGGGCTATTCAAATCCTGTGCATTCCAACCGTCTTCAAGGCTGACCTTCACTGGCTCCTAAGAGATAACCCATAAGGTCTTGGAATATCCTACCTAATAAACATGTTATTTTATACCTGAGCCTTGGGCCATACCGGAAGTGTTTCTGCTAACAATGTGACGTATGGTGAATGCCTGTTTTTGTTCACCTGGGACCTAGGACCATTTTCTGTCAGTTTGACCTCTGCGAGGGACTAGAGACTGAGTAGCTAAGGTCAGTCACAACTGCACCTCATGCCTACATGACTGATCCCCAAGACTGATCCCAAAAATGCTGGAATGAGTTTTTCTGGTTGGCCACACATGCTGTCACAACTTGTTACTGAGAGAATGAAGCACTGTCTGCTGTTACTACAACTTCACTTGAAGAAGATATCTGAAACCATGTGCTTATCCCTAGATTTCACCCTCTGTGTGTTTTTCCTTTGCTGATTTTAATCTGTATCTTTTCTGCTGTAATAATCTGCAACCATGGGTATAACAGCTTTCTGAGTTCTGTGAAACCTTCCAGTGAAGCATCAAATCTAAGGATGGTCTTGGGGACCCCCAGTACAACATATATGGGTATATGTGATTCACTGGTTGTCAAACTCAAAACCTTGATAACCACTGACCTCAGTTCATCCTCCTTTATTTCCACCTCCAGCATACCCCAACTCTACCCTGCCTCACCCACATCCCTATCTCCTGCCTCCTTTTCTCCATTTATAAATGAGGAAACATAGGCCCAGGGAGGTGAAGTAATTTTCAATATAATATAATATTTAACATTCTGTAATATAATTGTTTTGTCATCACAAAAATCCCAGAGGTAGGAACTAAAATCTTTATTTATAAGTGAGAACTCCGAAGGCTTGAGAAAGATACTTGTCAGAGGTCATCAGCTAGTTAAGGTATGGAGTTGGGATTTAAGTCCAGATATTCTGACTCTAGACCCCAGCTCCTAACCTCTGTATTCTAGTGTCTCAATGAATTAAGGAATTAATGAATTAATCACTGCTATTAACCCTATCAAACCTTCTATTCACTTTCTTGGGATTACTAGCACACATTGTCTACAATGAAGCAGCCATTCATCATTAATGACTTAGACCAAAGAATACTGACTTACATAGCAGAGCCAATATACTCAGCCATATAGGTAGTTTGTGCCATTTGCCGTGTGTGCTCTATGAGTGGCACCTCCTAGAGGTATTCAGTGCAGTGGCCTAACACTAAGCCTAATTGCTGGACAGTTAGGCAATCAGAGAAGTAAAAAGCCTAATTCAGGAGGAATACAAGGTTTATAATTGGGACTATTCATCTATCTGCAAAAAAGATTCCCTTTGAAGTACAGTGATCACATGCTTATGTTTTTAGTTTGCTAAGAAATTCAGGATACAAGGATGGATCAGATACTTTTTCTGCACTTATATTTCTTAATATTTAATTAAGGAGAGAGGCCAGTGGTTCACTCACAAATTATAATTTGAAGAACTCACTATAAAGACTGAAATTCACCAGGTCATCATTTTTTTTTTCTTACAACAATGCAGTTAACTCATCACCACATAATGAGAAGCAGAATAACTAGGCAGAATAATTAAGAACACAGATCGGAGAGCTTGAATCCCAGCTTTATTGCCAGAAGTTTTGTGAATTTGGCCATGTTACTCAACCTCTCAATGCCTACATTTCTTCATATGTAAAATGTGAATGATAACAATGGTATCTATCTTCTCTGGGTATTAGGAGCTCAAAATGCACTAATATTTGCAAATATTTAGCACAAGGTCTAGCACATGGTAAATGCTGCATAAGTATATATTAAGTAAGTATTCTGCTTAGAGATAACTTCAAATCCTTTTTTCATTCTCACTGATTTATCATTTCTAACATGTCTCATACATTTAGAAGACTTTAGTTAGTTTATGTTGCCTGGTCACATTTAAGGATAAGATGAAAGAAAAATAGAGGAGTGGAAATAATCTATATTAATATCATTGCTTTTCCTTGCCATCAGTAGATTGAAAATCTACCAGGATGCACAGTTTCTCGTTCTGGGAAAACTGTTAAACACACTGGAATTATTTCGTATCACAGAAACAAACACACACAAACATTTTATGAACTCTGAACCAGCAGGTGAGGAAATTAAAGCCAAGCTTAAAGTCTCAATGAAAAAAGACGCAAATTACAATCCAAATTTGCCCTTAACTAAAATGAATGACTTCAGAAAAAACTGGAAATTTCAGGGGCTCCCAAACAAAACAAATTCAAAGTTTTGGTTTACCTCATAATTGCCTTTGCAGTCCAAGCAGACTGACAGAATGAATCAAACTTCTAAGATGTGGTGACATTTAGTTATCCTACTTAGATAGGTACAAATATTTTTAGAAATTTGCCTGGAGTCTAACAGGAAAAAGTATTGGAACAAAAGAAAGATTTCTATATTTGCTGCATTGTCCATATACTAACTCAATAACAAAAGTAAGAATCAAGGAATACAACAATTAATGTACCCACCTCTGAAGTGTTTAAAGGAGTAATTGACCTTTCACAGGCTGAGGTAGTTACATACATTTTATTCCATAATTATTTACTTTGGAAATAACAGAGTAGCTATTTAACTTCCTTTTTCTTTCCTTTTACCCCATTGATTTGAGGCAGACCTTTTCTGTAAAAGGAAGCAGGATCTTAAGAATTCATTGGCAACAATCAAACTTAATCATAATCACCTCTCACCTACAAGAGGGATCAAAAGTTAAATCTGCATATTTTATTTCCATCATGACTTTCTCTCTATTTTAAAATTATCTCATTCAAATGTATCCAAATAACAACCTTCACTAATTTTGCTTGAAGATACTAGAAAATGCTATGGCAAACTGTCCAAAATAACTTCCTAGAAATTCTGAGTAAATTGGACTACTTTAATTTTACAATACCTATTAAAAATACAAGAATAAGAAAAAGCAATTAAAATTACCTTCCTTCAGGTATGCCTGGGTCTTGGATAAACTGAAAGCTGAGTGTGAATATGGTATCACCGCTGATGTCTCCCTGTGCAAATTTGAGACCAGCAAGTATTACGTGACTGTCACTGATGCCCTAGGACATGAAGACTTCATCAAAAACATGATTACAGGGACATCTCAGGCTGACTGTGCTGTCCTGATTGTTGCTGCTGGTGTTGGTCATGGCAACGTTGCTGGTGACCACAAAAACGACCCAACAATGGAAGCAGCTGACTTCACTGCTCAGGTGATTATCCTGAACCATCCAGGCCAAATCAGTGCTGGCTATGCTCCTGTACTGGATTGCCACATGGCTCAAATTGCATGCAAGTTTGCTGAGCTGAAGGAAAAGATTGATAGCACTTCTGGTAAAAAGCTGGAAGATGGCCTTACTTTCTTGAAGTCTTGTGATGCTGCCATCGTTGATATGATTCCTGGCAAGCCCATGTGTATTGAGAGCTTCTCAGTCTACCCACCTCTGGGTCGCTTCGCTGTTTGTGATATGAGACAGACAGTTGCTGTGGGTATCATCAAAGCAATGGAGCTGGCAAGGTCACCACGTCTGCCCAGAAAGCTCAGAAGGCTAAATGAATATTGTCCCTAATACCTGTCACCCTAGTCTTAATCAGTGGCGGAAGAACAGTCTCAGAACTGTTTGTTTCAATTGGCCATTTAAGTTTAATAGTAAATGACTGGTTAATGATAACAATGCATCATAAAACCTTCAGAAGGAAAGGAGAATGTTTTGTGGACCTCTTTGGTTTTTGTTGTTCTTTTCTTCATCTTTTCTTTTTTTTTTTTTTTTTTAATGTGTGTGGCCATTTTAAGTGATTAGTTTTTATAATTAGTACTTTTTAATGAAAAAAAGTTGACCAAAAATCTGTCATTTTGAGACCCATTAAAATGAAGTTTACTAAGAAATATATATATATATATATATATATATATATATATATATATATATATATATTTAAGAAGTAATAGTAATCTCACCTAAGCTCTCCCCAAGAATAGGAAATAGTAAACACTTCCCAACTGGGTGAAATTTGGTGAGAAAGAATGATGTGAGTAGATTTTTAAAGTAGTTTGGGGGAGTACACACCATAAACTTTAGAAACAAATATAATTTTATAACTGTTCTGATTGTCAACTCTAAAGCCCAAAAAAAGTTGCTTCTTGGTGTAACTAAATTTTTACTAATAGAATAAAGAAATTCATGTATACAGTATTTGTTGAATACCTCTCTTCTCCCTTCTTTTTAACTTCTCCCCGACAGTGGCTGTCCCTCTGTGTATTAACATGCACAATTGCCTTCCTTCCTCAAAACTCTCCTTTAGCCCCATCATTTCCTCTGCCATCTGCTCCCTACCTTAGCCATCCAGACTTGAAAAATTAACCGGATCTTTTGTCTCTAATTTTTCACTTCCCATTTTCTCCTTTAGCTTCAGCAATCTGATTTCGATAATTCTACTCAAAATGCGTTCAGAAAAATCACAAATGAACCCCAAATTGCCAAATGCAATGTGAGCTTCTTAGTCTTTGTTTTACTGGACCTTTCTGCTGCACTTAACACTGTTAATGAGAAACTGCTTTTGAAACTTTACTCCATTGACAATTTAAATAATAATATCTCTGGCTCTCTAATCATTATATTTCTGCTTCTTTGGATCCTTCCTCCTTTGATTACTTTATATCTTTCCTTCAGGGGCCCAAGAGATGTGAAGACTATATGAGTACAGTTTCAAAAAGTAAACAGCCTTTCAGAAAAATTTAAGGAAGGCAAATTTACTAGTTATATAAATGAAATAGAATTGCATGAATATATTTCTAAATAGGTGCTCTATTCAACTTTTTAACATATGCAATATTTTTATTTAGCAAATTAATTTACGTATTTATAATTGCTCTGTTAAAGCTTTGAAGAAACATTTTATTAAATTGATTAAATATTGCCTCCCATTTTCTGTGAATTTATTATGAAAAATGTAAATAGTCTGGAAATAATATTTAATGCATGCTATCTGAAATTCTGATTTAATTAATTTGTCTGAATCTAAATTAATTAGAATTGCAACCAACTCTACCTTTCACTGATTAAAACATTTTAAATTCATCATGGTAAGTTGTATTACTATCCTTAAAATAAGTAACAATATTCGGAAGAAAAAATAGCTACACATTTAAACTTCTGTCTTGCTCATCTTTTGAAACTGTAGGGATGACCCTTTCTTGCTTTCAAGACAATCAGAATTTTCAGCCTTCAGAATATAAGTGACAAGGTTGATAAGACAAGACATATATTACTTTCTATGAAACCTTTAAAAGGCAAACCAGTTATTCACCAGCACAGCTACATACGCAGTACAGAGACTGAGATAAAGTCTTCCTAGAAGTACTTCACAGTTGGCCCTTTCCACAAGTGAAATAAGAACATAATTGTAATCTCCACCTAATAGCCTGAAGCCTTTCCCTGGTAGTCAGTTTAAACTGAATTAAACTACACATGAATATACAAGTCAACAATTAAAGGGAGACTGCAAAATATGTGCCAAAAGAGTCCTGACTGAGATGCTAGAAAATTATGACTTTTCTAAGTACCAGAAAGTATTTATATTAACTTGTCCTTTTGCAAGAGAAAAAAAAATAGTTGAGAAGTAGTTTTATCAAACACTTTTTTGAATCAGAAAAGCAAGTGCTATTTACCTCGCTGTAACTGCGAGTACAGTTTAAAGTCTAAATGTGTCCTCAAAATAAGGAACACACAAAAATAATCATCTATGAACTTAATATATATGATTCTGATAAATTCTCTGAAAGCAGTACCTCAAGCTGGGCAAATTTACAAAATGGTAAAATATATGTTGAATTCACCCAAACCAATAATTTCAGCTATTTGTCTACAAATTACAATCTCACATTGGCAGTTGCTCACTCATCTAATAAATTATAGCCTTCTGATTAACGATCTAGTCCACAAAATCAGAGAAAACCATAGACCAAAATTTAGGATGTTTTTTCTCAATTTTTAAATCTTTCTTAAAACAGTTTTAAAATATTGTCTAACAAAAAAAATCCTTATTCTTTAGTCTGACTTTAATTATCATACAATCTTTCAGTGAGTAAATGTAAATCATTAAAAAGTGGAAATTTTCTAAGTAGGAAAAAAATCAATGAGAAGGAATTTGTGTAGAAAAATTATTCTACTTGGAAAGGTATAGCTAAGGTTTTTAAATAAATTTTCATGTTTTAAAGAACATGAACTTTTAAAGTTGAAACAGAATCTGCACCTCCTTCATTGTATTTCAGTTTTGGGTAAAATTTCTTCACCAAACGTGACGCTATTCTCACAAAGAATTCTCTTTTCCTACATAAAATGCCCAGCTGCCCTTTGGGTCGCTGTGGAAAAAGGGTGTGTCTAAAGCAAATATGTGCATCGGCATGTAACCCAATCCTAAGAAGGAACTCATTAATTTCATTTTAGATGAGTCTTCTTAAGGTGGAACATGTCTTCATAAAGTGAAGCACATTGTAAAAATGCTGGAAGGGTCTTCATACTCATGGTACAAAGACTGAATAAAGGATACCATAATGGTGCCTAATATATTTGAGATAAATTCGAGCATTTACAAGAGGTGTTTAGATGTCTGTTTCCCATTAACGACAGAACAAAGGAGCTACTGCCTATGTCTCCCACCCACCTCAGTTTGCCCCTGTCAATCTTAACTGCAGCAGACTTTTCCCTTAGCTGACACGAACAGAAGTGCTCTGCCATATCATATGACAGTAGCTTTTGAGACTGACTTTTTGAAAATCTAGCAGAACCAGAAAAAGATGAACAAGGCAAGAACAAATATTGAATCAGAGTATGATTTTTGCTAACTCTAGCCTTGATTTACTTCCATCCCAGGTTTCTTGTCTGGCCCTTACCAGAGCAGAGAGTGGTCTAAATTTATCTAGGGTTGCCTTTTATACCCTGTCAACTCTCACACTCTCCTCTTGATCTAACTCTTTGGTCATAGTACCACAACCGCCTTCAAGGCAAATCCCTGTTTCCTATTAAAATCTACTTTCTCAGTTCTCAACCTCCAACAACCTCTGCTTCTTCCAAAATGGCTGAATTGAAGTAACAACTGTAATGAATTAATACATCCTAATGGAGATGGATGGGAAACCCTAAAACCATTCCCTGTTGCCCAATAAATTTAATACATTTTAGCAATAATCTGGAATAGTGAAAGATAATATTTCTGGCCCCAAAAAGGAAGACATTTAGAGATTAGATGAAACCTAAATATCCTTCCCTCCTTTTTTCCACTTGTGATATGACTTATATATTTTTTGTTGACTCCTCAGATAGGCACGCTGCCATAAAAAAAGTCAGGTATCAGAGTTTGCGACCCTCTCTGCAACTTACTAGGTGTATTTCCTAGGACAAGTCATTTAATCTTCCTAAGTTTTATGCCCACCAATTGTAAATAGAGTTCATAAAATATCTAACTCATAGAGTCATTGCATGAATCACACTGACTTTTCATGAATATGAAAAGCAACAAAAAAGTTTAAAATTCCCCGTTTGTTATTTAGTCTTACCACAAATCCCACCACTTCTATTATCTGACCTTAACTTACTAGTCATGATGATACTTTTTTCTAGTTTTAATCAGTGAACAGATTCTTTACTACCACATTTTAAAATTTATCACAGCTTTAACTATATACAATTGATAACTTTTTCCTAATGAACCAGATGTTATACTTTCTTTATAATAAATTACCAAGCAAGAGTAACTAAAAGCAAGACCCTGGCATGTGGCCAAGCTGTCATCATCAAAGCTGGGTTTTGCTTGTGTGAAGAGAAGACTGTTGAATTTCAGATGGTTCAAGAGCAGAAATATATTGTCCATATGCCAAGCAGGCAGCAAAGAAATAAACACGTAGTGATATAACTGCAACCTTTTGGCATAGCTGTGGGAAACAAGGAAGAAGTGAAATAAATCCACCAATTCCCAGAAATGCCATCACAAAAAAAAGGAGGTTAACATTAAAGAAAGGGTCAGAAAGTCATGAAATAGAAAAATAGAATCACTAGGAGTGACAAAATTTCCAAGTAGTCATAGTGGTCCATGGTTAATGTTGACTTGAGCTACTATGGAAAGACCAATGGTGGCAAGTTGACTTATACAGCAAGATTTACTGATAAAGTATAATCACATATTTTATTTTAAAGCCTCCAAGAATCTTTTTATCTGAATGATAACTTCTTTGGCAATAAGAAAGTAAAATGGCTGAGTACCTCAAAACCACATGGTCCTAGAAAAACCTAAACTAGATTTCTTACAACCATTGTTCTTGTTGCTAAAAAAGACAAAGAGGACTATCTCTTTGAAATGGTTCACTTCTTTGGAACACATTCTTCACATTAATTTAAACATTGCAACCATGCTATATGTTGGCTTCCGTCTTTTCAAAAAATCTATTGTTAGAAAAATATTATTCCATTCAAATGTAAAAATAGATGAAAATTTATTTCTGAAACAAGGTCTCCTTTATCCTTCCTTATTTTCATGATAAAACGACTTACCTTGAAGGGTCATGAACTCTTTTTTTTTTTTTTTTAATTTATAAACAACAGAAATTTATTGCTCACAGTTCCTGGAGGCTGGGAAGTCTAAGATCAAGGTTTCAGCAGATTCAGTGTATGAGATAGTGCCTTATATGGGTTCTCATAAGGCAGAAGGGGCAAACAAGCTCCCTCAGGCCTTTGTTACAATCGTACGAATTCATGAGAGTGGAGCCCTCATGCCCTGTCACCTCCTAAAGGCCCCACCTCTTAATATCATTACCCTGGAGGTTAAGTTTCAACATGTGAATTTGGGAGACCCAGACATTCAGATCATAGCAGGCCTCATCATCTGTGATAAGTTCTTATTTTATTATTTTTAATTGACAAACAATAATCATATATATTTATGGGATGCACTATTATATTTCAACACATATATACATTGTAGAATGATCGAACCAGGCCAGTTAGCATATCGATCACCTCAAATATTTACCATTTCTCAGAAGTGAAAACATTTAAAATCCTCTCATTTACATGAACTTTTTATAAAATCACTCATACTGACTCATGTCATTGTCTCTGACATATTATCTTTCTGAAAACATGCTGCAAATAGTAATACACTGGCAACATTGCTTTGACTATGAGGGATCATTTAAACGATTTTTAAAAGAATATAAAGTACGGGTTTGTATTCATTAAAAATGTATATGTGTGGGGGAGTTCTTATAGATTTTGTATAAATATGAGCTTGTTTAAATAATGTCAATGGTATTTTTATGATGTATTTTATTCAGTACTTTAATATTAAAAATTATTTGTTTCATTTTCTTTTTATTTTAGACTTCAGGTGGAACTTTCTTTCAACTAAGGTCCAAGGATCTCTTCTGCATTTATTTCTTCTCTTTGAGCTGTGAATAGTGTTATACTTATTACAGAAAATAGTCATGTTCCTTCACTGCAGAATTTCAGATTAATGGTCCAGGATTCCACTAAAAAACTAGTAGTTTATTTTAAAAAGTTATTTTCTCTCAATAAGTAAAAAGTACATTTCTTCAAATCTTCAAAATGAATTTAAAGATGTTTTAGGAAAAGAATGAAGCTGACCCAGGGGATAGGAAAAAGTAGAACATCTGTGAGAATGACAGTTGACAGTTTTTTTTTAAAAAAAAGAACAGGATTAAGAATGAAGAAAATCAATAATTATATCAATAGAATGAATATGTATTATTTAAGAATTCTCAGAATTTTAGAATAATACAAATGTGGCCAGATAAAAAGTTTGTTATTAGATGTTTGTTCTTTTATAAGGTAAACATTAAAATAGATATCTAAGGTTAAAAAAAGAAAAAAATGCAGTTTACAGGTATAGTATGCATTGGTAAAGAAAATATAGCATATTTGAGATACATCTTACCTTTATGATATTGATATAAAACACAATTACCACTAGTCCCCAACAAAGACCATAGTTTCACTGTCAAGAAAATGTAGCAGAATCAGTCAGATGCAGGAATTTCAAAGCCAATTTTTAAGAACAAGACATTTTAACAGTAGTTGTTATTTCACAATGATGACAGTATAAGTAACTTGTTTCTCTTCTTGTTTTTACAAGTGTTCTCTAAAGTTTTTATGTGATTTTTTCATAGTGTATATGTGTGTGTATATATATGTGTGTGTTATATATGTATGTGTGCATGTAGGTGTAAGTCTAAAAGTATAGATTTTCCTGTTCATATATGATTTACTTTTAAAAAATCAGTTTTCTATCTAAACTTTTTTGAAATCTAAATTTGAGGGCTCACATAGCATTTTTCTGCAGTTATCAGCTATACTAGCTTTAAATTTGGAAATGAAAGAACTATGAAATGTCAGAGCTTTTATTCTACTTAGAAGCCAGCAAATTAGCCAGCCATAGTTTACTGGATGCTTGTGGAAGACATGAGTCTCCTGAATCAGAGACACAGGATAGTTCATTAGTCACAGCAATAGGAGCAGACTATTTATTAGTCACAGCAATATAGCAAATTTGTGCTCTATCTCTGAGCCCCAATTCCCATAAGGTGACAAAGAGAGACCCAGTGAAACGTGCACGTGTAGGAGGTTGCATTGTGGGAGTGGAATTCAGAGTTTAGGGAACTCGAATCTGTTCATAGCAGGCACTAAACCTGCCCAATCTTGCACCAAAAAGAAACATATTTATTATGTTGGACAGTAAAGATACCTGCTGTATATAGATATAGATAGACAGATGGATAGATAGAGAGACAAAAAGATAGATAGATAGATAGATAGATAGATAGATAGATAGATAGATAGATGAGATAGATACACATCTGTGTGTATCTATCTCTAATATACAAATATGTGTGTATCTACATCTGTAGATATCTGTGTGTGTGTATATATGTGTATATGTATATGTGTGCATATTGTGTGTATATGTGTGTGTGTGTGTGTATATATATATATAGAGAGAGAGAGAGAGAAAGACTTTTAAAAGTTTTAGAAAGATGGCAAACTAAACATGGTGGTAATCTCTGGAGAATCTGGAGAGGTCCAAAATTGGGAGCAAGTGGGGTTTTAGCTTTCTCTCTAAAATCCCAAATTGTAATTTAAATAGACTATATATTCAAATGTGTGGTAGGCTGAAAGTGCCCCAACCCCCAAAGATACAGGTTCTAATCCTAGAACCTAAAAATATTACCGATATGCCAAAAACTTTGCAGATGTGATTAATTTAAGGATTGTGAGATAAAGAGATTATTCTGAATTATCAGACTGGGTCCTAAATGTAATCACAACTGTACTTATAACAGTGAGGTAAACGGAGACTTGACACAGACACACAGAGGAGAAGGCAATGCAAAGACAGAAAAAAGAGAGAAAAAAGTTGGAAGTTGCTGGCTGGAGCGATGCAGTCACAAGCCAAGGAATGGCAACAGTCATCAGAGGCTGGAAGAGACAGGCAACAGAATCTTCCCTAGAGCCTCTGGAGGCAGCATAGCCCTGACCACACCTTGATTTCTGCCCAGTGGAACTCATTTCAGACCTAAAGCATCCAGAACTGAAAATACATTTTTAAGTCACCCAATTTGTGGTAACTTGTTACAATAGCCACAAGAAACTAATACCATTTGTCATTTATGAAATCTTTTTTAAAAATACACATAGAGAAAAGACAAAAGCACAAAAGTCAAAATGTTAACATTTTTAAGTCACCCAATTTGTGGTAACTTGTTACAACAGCCACAAGAAACTAATACCATTTGTCATTTATGAAATCTTTTTTAAAAATACACATAGAAAAAAGACAAAAGCACAAAAGTCAAAATGTTAACAGCTATTAGTTCTGGGTCACAGGATATGGGTCATTATTAATCTCTTCCCTTTCTGAATTTTTCAAGTTAAAAAAAAAGGAAAATGACAATAACAAACATCAGAACAAGGAGGATGCGAAGGAGATTCACTCTGAGGAACTGTCAGAAAATCAACATTTACACAAACAGTTTCACTTTGAGGCTAAGTTTCTCACATAAGGAATTAAATATAGAAAATCGATTTAAATATTATGTACTGTCTAAGATGGGTTAATGTCTGTAAAGCAAATGGCCATTGTCTTAAATAAATTTGGTTGATACACAATCCCAATACCTCTGGTATACCTTGAGGAAAATCTGTTATCTGAAATACTCTTGGCATCTCTTGGTTGTTTCCAGATACCTTGCAATTAGCATTCCACAGACAATAGCTCAGTTTTGACTTTTATATCAAAGACGGTCCTTCGTCTCTAATGGAGAACACAAGGCTTGGGCTAGGGTAATAGCCACAAAGAAGTGACCTGTAACTGTCCATACTAGTAGTCTTTGAATTGGCTTATACTTATTCCAAAATATACACCCAAGTGGCACAAAATAAGGATCTTTTTCAAGTAATAATTTTCATAAGAACCCTGAAATGTACCAAGACACTGACTGAGAAAGTATCTCTGCTTAAGAAGTAGGTTTTACTTTCCTATATCCCCTTTCATGATAGTCATTTTCCCCCTTACAAGGAAAGATGTCATTCTCACCCATCCTGAACCTTACCATGATGTATTCCCGTAGGACATACCCTAGTGTTAACTAATACACATCTGTGCATACAAACTAATTAGAGAAAATAGTTCCATATCCATCTCATTAAGATCCAGGTTACCAATAAAAGTTTATTTTTATATTTACCACCCATTTATCAAATGCATAACATATTCATGTTTTTGTTATTTGTATTTTCTTGATAATTATAATAATTTAATTCAGACACCTTTGTACTTAGAACTTTATGGTCACAGGTCATAAAAAGTTAAATCTTAATTTATATACATATTTTTATGACAAATAAATATGAATGAATGCTTATCTTAGCCTAGCCTAAAGTGATGGTCTAAAGCTATCACCTTAGTGAGGGATGGGAACTCAGGGCATCAGGAAAAAGGGAGAAGGAAAAAGAGGCAGGGAAGAAGGGCAAGCTAATATTAATACAAAGGAGGGCAAGACTTGTGTCCAATACCAAGGAGGCACAAACTGGGAAAGCAAAATTATTTCAACAACCTTGACTAAATCAAAGCAAAAGTATATGTGTACTGGCAAAAGGGCTGAGTTTTTCCATTACCAAGAGTCATTAGGCCTGAGATTTTAGACATTCACCTCAATGTTCTATTACTTAAAAGACCAAGTCCTGTGCTTTATCTATCTTGTTTGATGTGTTTGCTATTCTAAAAAAAATTGTACGAGAGGAAATATAGATCCAGATTTAGTTTTACTGTTGCAAAACCATTTATCCTCCTACTGTCTTTAAAAGAGCAGAAAAATAAAATTTATGGCCTTATAGATGTTTAATTTAGGATTTTGGAATACCAACAGTTTCATTAATCCTAATCACTCCATTCAAGTGTATAAACATCTTGAATGATGAAGGGCATTTTCAACAGGAAGACACATGATTATATTACCTTTAGTTTGGACATTTGATCAAAGAGCTTCCTGTCACCTTTGAACAGGAATTTCTATTTAGATTGCCAGTCAGATAGATGCTCTATCATCTTTTTCATCAAGATAAACAACTCTACCACCACAGTTACAGTGCAACCAAAAGAAATATAGGAACATACACTTTATAGGTGGTGAAGATGCAGATTATAAAACCGTACAATTAGCTGTTTGCTCTTAGTTAAAAGGATCTTCCCTGATTATTTTTAACAAAATTTAAAAACCTCACTAAAATTAATTTCAGGTATATTTTGCCTATAACAATATGGTGCCAAGCTATAAGTCACAGCCTATATTAGATTATAAAACTTCTCAAATACTCTGTGTATTTATTGAACAATACACTCCCCAGCCTCTTTGGCTTCACTGATTCTTTTTTCTGAAGTGCCACATCTAGGAAATTTTATGTTCAAAATCAAATTATGTGAGTTGTGTCTCTTTACTTCCTGGTTAGATTACAATTACTCTTTTAGTGTTTGCATTACTAGACCATGGGAGTAACTATAAGAAAGACCCTTTCTACACTTGGAAGTTGTCTCTACCTTCACAGAAGCTGGACCTAGATTTGAGGAAGGAGTGTCATGGGATGGAAAGGGATAGAATGAAGCTAGTTTTGGTATTTCTCTAAACATTTCAAAACTGTAGTGTCAAGAGATAAGCCGCCGGGCATGGTGGCGCGTGCCTGTAATCCCAGCACTTGGAAGGCCGAGGCGGTGGATCACGAGGTTAGGAGTTTGAGACCAGCCTGGCTAACATGGTGAAACCCCGTCTCTACTAAAAGTACAAAAATTAGCTGGGTATGGTTGTGAGCGCCTGTAATCCCAGCTACTCAGGAGGCTGAGGCAGAAGAAGCTTGAACCCAGGAGGTGAAGGTTGCAGTGAGCCCAGATCACACCACAGAACTCCAACCTGGGCGACAAGAGTGAGACTCTGTCTCAAATAAACAAAAAAAGGAGACAAGCCAAGAGTCTCTGTTTCCCTACCATGAAACACATAGCTAATTATTTCTGCAAAAAATTCTGTGACCTGATTTTTACTGAAGGATTGTTTAAAAATCCAGACAAGAAGTGTTTTCTTTTTTAGATAAAATGCTTTAAATTGTTACTTAAATAAATATTGTTATTCTCCAAGTAAAATAAATGTTCAGTTAATTCTTATCTTTGAAAGGAATTTAATTATCAAAGACGAAAGCTCCCTCTTTTTGTTGAAAAGCCGAACAATTTTCTACTGTGTTTCCTTTTAAGTAGAGATCTTTCAATAATGTTCAACCCTCAATTTAAAAAAACAACTGTTGTGGGGTGGAACCATCAGACCTGGGTACATCATTATTTTTCAGAATGATTGGTGATTAACAAATAAATTATATCATCCACTTGAATTTATTAAGTTCCCAAATGAACATAAAGTTATGCTGCATGCTGTATGGGCAAGTTAAATAGACACAGCTCCTACCTTCTAAGAGGGAATTAATCATATTTATCAGATAACAGTGTGATATAATCCATGCTATCCAATGTAGCATTGAATGAGAGCAGATTTTACTCATAGGAGTATTATAAACTCATACATATTCCTTAGATATTCTCTAGAAAACACAATTAAAACTGGTAGAATTATTCCTGTGCTTTGCATAGATGATCTGATAGTGACCCTAATTATTTGCTTTCTGTCACTAAGTAATCATCTGGCCATCAGGAAATAATAAATTTTAGGGAAATTTTTATTTATTCAGTTAATTAAACTGGTTATAATAGAGCTTCCCAAAGGGTAGTAAACTTATGATTGCCTAAAAATAATTTTAGGTGGCACAGACATGACATTTTTTACTTTAATAGTAATATATTTATTGTAATGCATAGGGGAAGACATTATTGCCTTCTTAAATCTGTGATATAACATTTCCTTTTAGATAAATTCATTTACATTAAAAAAGTGATTGGATTTTTTTAAAAGTATATTAAATGGCATGTAGATATGACAAGAGTCATAAAGGAAAAAGGAAAATAAAGATTAGAAGACATTTGGTTAGAATATGAACTTGGCATATAAGTAGTAACAGAGCAGTGCAAAAATGAACTAGTTGGCTTTTCACATAAAATTGTCTTGTCTGACGTGGTAATGACATCTTTTTGCATGGAATTACAATAGTTGAAATATTAGGTAAGAGACTGAATAAATCAACAAAACCTACCAAAACTGCTTGTTAAATAACTCAGGCTGTATACACTAAAAAACAAAAAACCATTTCAATTAAGTAGTCTAAAAATACAACGGTATAAATAAAATACTTCGGAGTAAAATTATTATTATTGCTTTTTTTTTTTTTTTTGAGATTGAATCTCTCTCTGTCACCCAGGCTGGAGTGCAGTGGTGCGATCTCGGCTCACTGCAACCTCCACCTCCCAGGTTTAAGCGATTTTCCTGCCTCAGCCTCTCAAGTAGCTGGGTCTACAGGTATGTGCCACCATGCCCAGCTAATTTTTTGCATTTTTAGTAGAGACAGGGTTTCACCGTGTTAGCCAGGATGTTCTCAATCTCCTGATCTCATGATCCACCCGCCTCAGCCTCCCAAAGTGTTGGGATTATAGGCTTGAGCCACCGCGCTCGGCCAGGAATAAAATTATTTTTAAGTACGAGACTTGTATACTGAAAACACCACTGAGACAGATTAAAGACCTAAATAGATGGTAGACATTCTTTGTACATGGATTGGAAAACTTAATGTTGTTCAGATGCAATACTGCCCAAGTGGATCTACAGATGCAATGCAATCCTTAGTAAAATCTCAACTGGTTCTTCTGAAGAAATGGGCAAGCTGATTCTAAAATTTATACAGAAATGCAAGGGACCCAGGTTAGCCAAAACAATCTTGGAAAAGAAAACCAAAGCTAGGAAACTCTCACTTCTTCATTTTTAAACTTACTGCAAACCTACTGTAATCAAGACAGTGTGGTACTGGCATAAGGATAGACATAGAGATCAATTGAATAGAAATGAGTCCAGGAGATTAGATTCAAGACAGCTGACTAGATGCAGCTAAGTTGTGTCTCTTCCACAGAGAGGAACCAAAATATCAAGTAAACCTTCACACTTCAAATGGATCTTTAGAGAGAAAACACTGAAATGTAATAGAGATGTGATGGAAGACACTGTGATTGAAGAGAAAGGAAGTGGAGTATCCTGCTGAGTGTTGCTAGGTACCAGAACCAACCCCTAGACCCAGACTGAACCCCAGGAAGGGATGAATGAAGGAAACCCAGGGCACCACATTTTCACCATGGACCTCTGAGATCCTAGCTATGGGAGTTCCCATGACTCCTGTAGATCTTTGGAGTGGCAAGGAATGCTGTCTGGAGAACAAGCAGAGGCACCGCTTAAACCTGCATGGAGCCCTCAAGACTTCAGTGTGCTGGGCAGCTATAGCAAAACATAACTCTAGGCACCCATCCCCTGAGGCTCTGGGTCATGCCCTAAGTGGCTGCAGCTCCTGCCATCTGTGGAGGCCAGAAGGGATCTGAGGCTGGGTGTGCTCATGGGCCCAAGACAGAACCATCACTGTCACAGGACTGAGATGCATCATATCATGTGCCCCTCATGCCTGCTGGTCCTCTCAAGACTACCTGCTTGTCATTCCCACATTGGGCAAGTGGGCACCCACAGCACAGCCTCCACTGCCCTGCCTGGAGTTGTTTGTTGGTAGCCTAGGAGCAGTTCAACACCTCCATCACAGCTCGTGCATGACCCTGAGTGGCCAGAGGACAATCTGCTGGTCTGGTCCCAGTTCCCCAGGACTTGACCATACTGCCTAGGGGTATGAAGATGAGACTAGTGGCCTGATCTTTAGCAGTAGAGAAGCCCTCACTGTCAGAACACAGAGAAGAGTTTAGTGCAGGTCCCTGTCATGGCGCAGAAGTTGGGCACCCCTCGTTTCACAAGACCTGGAATGTGTCTGGCCTGAAAGCCTTACTTTCTGCCGCAGGGAATTTTATACTCTGGAATGCCTGGAATGGCTCAGCGATCTGGATATAGATGACTTGGAAGTAGCCTAACTGGTTGGGCCTGTCGCGAGGGCCAGACACTGAGAGGAGGAAGACCCACCAGACCAGGGTGTGGTAGCTGGGTAGGCCCCACAGCTCCCTACTGTGCTGAAAACCCCACACCACCCCTCTTCCTCTGAGCTGGCTCTGTGGCACAGGAGAGATGCCTCTGCCCTTCCCTGGAGAGTTGTCCCAGTGGCCTGAGAGTTGCCCCAGAACTTCACCAAGGTCAGAACCTGTACCTGCTCCAGAGAGCCTGGACCAGCCTGACCCAGCAGTGTCTAGCTTTGCCGCCTCTAGCTGCCTTGGCAGCAGAGTGTGGGGAGTGACCCCTGAGAGCCACACACCCCACCCATTGTCAGAGACACCCCAGTACTTCCCCTGTCAACATATCAGCAAAGACCAAGTACAAATTCCACTACCGGCTGGGCACAGTGGCTCGTATCTGTAATCCCAGCACTTTGGGAGGCCAAGGTGAGTGGATCACCTGAGGTCAGAAGTTGAAGACCAGCCTTATGGTGAAACCCCTAAAAATATAAAAATTATATTTTTATATAATTTTTAAAATTTTTAAAAATTACTAAAAATATAAAAATTAGGCAGGCATGGTGGTAGCTGTAATCCCAGCTACTTGGGAGGCTGAGGCAGGAGAAGCTACTTGGGAGGCTAAGGCAGGAGAATTGCTTGAACCCAGGAGGCAGAGGTTGCAGTGAGCCGAGATCCCACCACTGCACTCCAGCCTGGGTGACAGACCAAGACTCTGCCTCAAAAAAAAAAAAAAAAAAGGCCATTACTGTCACTGTAACTTCATCTTGCCTACAAGCACCATCTGTTGGCTGGGAGGTCAAACCCTACTGTCCATTACAACTTCTGACATTAATGTACAACAGCCAGCTGTCGCTCACAAGCACCACCTACTGGCACGCATGGTGAACTGTCCAAACCAATGTAATTCCTGCTGACAGAGGTGCTGGAGAACAAAATATGGCTCCCAAGTGCTGGAGAACAAAATATGGCTCTCTCTATCTTTGTTGGAAACAGTGAACCTGATCACACATACAGCACACTGCTACTACAACCTACAAACAACTAGCATTTGAAAAAACCACTATGCTATCTATAACCAACTAATTCATACAGAGCTTTGGCCCCCTAAAACTACATAGAAGCAAAGCCAAAAGACCCTACCCAGTATATGCAACAGTCATACGCTCAAAGAGAGAAGAAAAAAAAACTCACCCAAATGAAAGTAAATTCAAAAATAAAAAGTGACAGTTTCTACAGATAAGAAGGAACCACCACAAGAACTCCAGCACTATGAAGAAACAAAATGTTGTGATACCCCCAAGAGACCACACCAGCTCTCCAGCAATGGGTCCTAACCAAAATGAAAACTTTGAAATGACAGATAAATAACTTAAGGTATGGGTTGTAAGCAAATTCAGTGCGATCTAAGTAAAAGTCGAAAAATAACACAGATCAGGAGATGAAAGATGAGATAGTTCTGTTTTATTGAAAAACAGAACTTCTGGAAATATAAAATACACTGAAGGAATTTCACAATACAATTGAAAGTTTTAACAAGACTACACTAAACAGAAGAAAGAATTTCAGAGCTTGAAGACCTGTCTTTCAAATTAACACAGTTAGACAAAAATAAAGAAAACAGAATTTTTAAAAGGGAACAAAGACTTTGAGTAATATGGGATTATGTAAAGTGATCAAACCTACAACTTTTAGGCATTCCTGAGGGAAAAGAAGAAAAAGAGGTTTGGAAAACATATTTGAGAGAATAATTCAGGAAAATTTCCCTGATCTGGCTACAGATGTAGACATCCAGATTTAAGAAATGCAAAGAATATTCACAAGATACTCTACATGACAAGTATCATGAAGCCATGTAGTTATTAGACTATTCAAGGTCAACATGAAAGAGCAAATCTTAAAGGCAGCTAGACAGAAGCATCAAATCACTTATAAAGGAAATCCCATCGGACTAACAGCAGGCTTTTCAGCAGAAACTTTAAAAATCAGAAAAGATTGGTGGCCTATCTTTAACCTCCTAAAAGAAAAAAACATGCCAGTCAAGAATTTTATATCCTGCCAAACTAAGATTCATGAATGAAGAAGAAACGAAGTATTTCCCAAATGAGCAAATGCTAAGGGATCTATCACCACTAGACAGGTCCTACAAGAAATGGTCAAAGGAGTCCTAAACATGGAAATGAAAAGGTGATACTTGCCATAATAAAAGCACATATAAGTAGAAAGTTCACACATCCCATAAAGTAATTACACAGTTTAGACTCCAAAGCAGCTAGCTAAAAAAACTATGACCAGAAGAAAAAAAACCTCACATATCAATATTGACCTTGAGCATAAATGGCCTATATACTCCACTTAAAATATAGAGAGTGGCAAATTTGATTTAAAAAAAAAAAAAAAGACCCAACTATCTGCTGCCTACAAGAGACCTCCCAAATAACAAAAGACAGACTCAAGGGAGAAGGAAAAGATATTTCATAAAAATGAAAAAAAAAAAAAAAAAAGCAAGCAGAGTAGCCATTTTTATACTGGATAAAGCAGACTTTTAACCAACAACAGGAAAACAAGAGAAAGGGAGTATTATATAATGATAAAGGATTAAATAAAGCAAGAAGATTTAACAATCATAGATAGCACCCAACACTGGAGCACCCAGATTCATAAAATAAAAACTACTAGACCTAAGAAAAGAGGCTGACAGAAACACAAAAATAGTGGGGACTTCAACACCCTACTAGCAACACAAGACGGGTAATCAAGTCAGAAATTCAGCAAAGAAACTCTGGACTTAAATTGGACTCTGGACCAAATAGAACTAATAGACATTTGCAGAACATTCTACCTAACAACTGCAGAATACACGTTTTTCTCATCTGAGCATGGAACAGTCTCCAAAATTGACCATATGCTTGGGCCACAAAGCAAATCTCAATAAATATTAAAAAATCAAAATCCTATCAAGGACCTTCTTGGACCACAGTAGAATAAAATTAGAAATCAATACTAAGACGAACTCTCAAAAATACACAAGTACATGGAAACTAAACAATTTGATCCTGAATAATTTTTGAGTAAACAATGAAATTAAGTCAGAAATCAAATATGTTTTAAAAATGAATGAAAACAGAGACACAACATACCAAAACCTCTTGGATTTAATAAAAGCAGTGCTAAGAGAAATTTTTATAGCATTAAACCCCTATATTAGAAATATAGAAAGATCTCAAATTAACAACCTAATATTATAACTCAAGGAACTAGAAATGCAAGAACAAACCAAATCCAAAGCTAGAAGAAGAAAATAAATAACAAAGGTCAAAACAGAACTAAATGAAATCGAGACCAAAAAAAATGATACAAAGGATCAACAAAATTAAAAGATGGTTCTTTGAAAAGATAAATAAGATCAATAGACCACTAGCTAGTTTAACTAAGAAAAAAAGAGAGAAGATTCAAATAAGCACAATCCAAAATGATAAGGGTACTCAAAACTGAATAGTACCAAGCTCTGCCCCAGTTGTAGAGGTGTACAAGATTAACAAGATGGTGATCCTCAGGTAATTTGCCTTCTATTAGGATGGATTTTGGATTAATAAATATAGGTATGATTTGTGTTTCAGAGAGGGGAAACACAGGGCATTTTACTTGCCTAGCAGCAGTGCCTCTCTGTTCAGTTCAGGCAATGCTTTACTAAGAGATGTTTAAACTGAGATCCTGCAGAGTACAGGTTACACAGGAAAAACGTGTTTCAGAAAGAGAGAAAACAGTATAATCGATGAACCAGGGACAAGACAGAATATGCCATTTGGGGAAAATAAGTAAAGTCCAGTTTGGCTAAAGCCATCTGTATTGCAGATAAAAAATTAGCATCCTTATGAAGAATTCTTACAAATCATAAGAAAAGTTTGAACATATCAGTGGGAACAGACAATTCACCAAAAAAGAAATATAAATATATAATAATTTTAAATGTTCAATCCCATTACTAAAAAAATTCTATTAAAAATGAAAAACATTTTTTAAATTTTTGCCTATGATACTAACAATGTTTTAAAATAATCAGCATCCAAAATGGATAAGGGGCATTGTGAACAATAATACATGGTGGCTAAGAGCTTGAATTGAGAGCCAGACTGCCTAGATTCAAAACCTGCCTGTTACTAACACCATAAGACAAGGAAAGAAAAATTAAAAATTAAACATTTTTAAAAATCTGCCTGTTTTACTTACCACTGATATCTTTGGCAATTTGCATAATCTCTCTATGTCTTAGTTTCCACATCTACCAAATAAGACTAATGCAACCTCCCAAGTTTACTGTGGAGATTAAATAATACATGTTAAGTGATTATAGCAGCACCTGGAACACAGTAAGTAACCAGTAAATGCTGTTATTATTATGCGACCTTGCTCAATGACTTTCCATGTCATTGTATCCACACACTAAATCATTATAGATATTTTGGCTTATTTTTAATTGTACAATCTGACACTGGTACAATACTAAATTGATTACATAATATATGTTAATATAGAACATATTCATTGCTGAAGTCTTACATATTAAAATATGCATCGATGATAGGATAAATTTCTTGGTTATTATTGTTTGAAACATTTTCTTAGTATTTCTTATAAATTTTTCCTAAATGCACTATAAAATGTCTTTTTAAGTTTTCAAATTCTAAAGTAAAATATTCCAAAAACAAGACTTGGAATTACATTTAATTATAGATTAATATGGAGAACTTACACCTTACAATTACAAATTACAACATTGTAACAATATTGAGGATGTCCCATATCCATGTTTATGTTATTTCCCTTTACTTTACTCTTATATCTGCACACAAAAATAAATACAACCACAGCAGTATATTTTGTAGTTTTACATATATAGGTCATGCAGAAGATAAAACTTTTTGCATGAATGTATGTGTATGTGCGTGCATGTATATATAGGCCTCGCAAGAGATAAAACACATATTTACATTTTATTTATACATACATGCATACATATATTTATGTATAAAACAAGTTATGTGGGAAATTCCAAAACAAGTATTTCAATAATATTGAAATAAATGCATAAGCATATCACTTTCAAAAATGACTCAATTTAAAGAAGAAGCATATTTATTTCAAAATATGAGTGTGTTTAAAGATGAAGCTCATTACTTTATTGTTAAACTATTTATTAGTAACCTGTAAATATAAAGTGTCAGGAATTTTTTTAAGTAATAATACTTGACCACTTTACTGATGAAATTATCATTTATATTCACATACACAAAAACACCCAAATTTCTATTTCCTAACTTAGCTTATGAAAAATTCATAGAAGTTATAGGATTATTGTCTTAGATATCATGGCATTTGGAATTCTACTTGAAATACTTTGTTTATAATGGATAGTCAATATGCATAGGATAAATGGGCACCATCTAACGTGATTCTTTACAAGGGAAAATTTCTTCATTAATCATTCCCCTTCCAGATTAAGTTCATATTATCTCTTGCTAGAAAAAAGAAAGAGCAGCCTCTGGGTTCCAGCACATATGCTGAAACAGGCTGTACAGGAATCATGAGAAGTTGGGCTGCACTGCCCAACTTCTATTCTGTCATTTAACAAACCCAGTGTTTTGCCCAAGGAAGTCGAGTGAGTCAAAAGGGGGACCAGGTGAAGTATAACATAAATCAATGGCAAAAATCCCCACAAAATACATCTGAACACTGGAACAGATGCAGACTTTCTGTGATGCTAAACATTTCAGGACCTCTCCTTTGCACAGGCCACCATGGTTGCATGATCCTTTTTGTAAGCTTGTAAAGATATTTTGTATCTTTATTCTTAAACAGGAACCTCCTCTGTTCCCTATTAAATAAATCCCAGGCCTCACAAAACCTGAATCCACTCCTGCTCTTCCCTCTTCTAACAGTCACACCCCATCCTTAATTTTTTGAGACTTCTCACTAAATAAATGTAAAGGGAATGCATTTTCTTGGCATTGTCAGAATCTTCATGGCTGTTGGATATCTGCGTCCCATTGCCCTGGTAACCCAAAGGAAAGAAGAAGGATGAATAACTTCCAACTCATTTAAACTTAATTAGAAAGAGAAAAGGATAGTTTGAGTGAGGGTGGGGTGGGGGGGAGACCTAATTTTATTGCACAGAATGTCAACGGCCAGATTATAATATTTGTGTGCTACAAAATATATGTCAACATTATTTTAAATTCCTAGCTATATTTGAGGAAGAGACCAAGAAAGACCTCTTTTGTGTTATTATCCCCCTTATTCTAAAACACAGCTGCTCTCAGATGCAAAGAAAGGAAAAGAGTAGGCAATAGATGCCTCACATTGTCTCTAAAGTTTTATTTTGGTTACAATTTCATAGCAGGTAGATAAGAAAAATGCTAACATTAATGAGGAAATACAACTATTTAATAAATGACATTTGTTTGAATGTAACATTAGAGAATTCAATCCTTTCAAGAGCAGAAGCTCTAAGAACACTAAGCTTTCCTTCACAAAGTAAGGTATAAATTGAATAAAGTGGGTTTTTTTGTCAGGGGAAGAGTAGCACATCTTTCATATCTTGCAAGTACAGGTGCAAAAAAGGAGAAAGTTGTGAAAAACAAGTGGTACTAGTAATGATTTAAGAGACCACTACAGTTGGAACATTGTTGAATTAATATTTTCTTTAAACTGGCATGAAATATGTTTCTAGATATTTCTTCATCATTTTAAAACTTCATTTATATTCAATATGAAAATAACCAAGAAATTCAAAAGGTAATAGAGTTATATTCAGTATTTACCACAGAGTTTTTGTTCTGCAACATTTGCATGTCTTCCTAATTCTTTTTGATGCTAGCCCAACCAGCCCCCACCTTCTGTCAAATGGTGCTTGTCAGAATTTCTAGTTCATCTCCTTTGTTTCAGTGAAGTGTACTGTTCTTTTTCCCACACTCAAAGCAATGATATAGGAATATAAAACTACTGAAGTTCTATTTTATTAAGGAGTTTTATTTCAATTTCAGATAATTTTGAACAATTCATATTCTTTATACCTAACCAGCTTTGATAAGCAGATTATGAGGACATATGGATAATGTGTTATTTTTACTATTTACTTATTTTTCTTTCACTTATTCCAAGTATATTTTATATATTAAGTTGACAGGGCACAAGGCAGGTTATAAGATGTGAACACATTGTGATTTTGATATTAAAAAATTCCAATGACTACCCTGAGTTATTCTCCAATGACTTAGTATTTCTACTTTTATTTTCAGAGCATCTTTAACCTAAAGTAATTCTCATATGGTGGTACAGACTCCTCATTTCCCCCAATAGTTCTTTTCCTTTTCCATAATAAAAAATTCTTGACTTTTTGGTTAGACTCACAGATGTCCAGAATAAGAACTACATTTCCTAGCTTCCATTGCATCTTCAAGCAGCATGTGACTGGATTCTAGCAAGAACATACAAGCAAAACCTTTCTGTAAAAGTAGTTGGCCCACATATTTGCTCCTTTTTTGGTCAATGTTCCCCTCATGCCTTAGCAAATGTGAAGGGAGCAGTGAACTAGGACCACAAGTAGACACTGGGAATGGAAATCAACACATTGTCAAACAAAAAGGGAGGAGGAATCTGTTTCCCAAGAACTTTGTGGAACAGATCTTTCTTACCAGCAGTGTACTGCCTATTTTGGAATTTTACTTGAGATGTAAATAAATTACTCTCATTTAAGTCATTGGTATTTTGGGTTTCTGGTACTGGTAATTGAACATTGCCGTATCCGATACATGGTACTGTACCAGCTAATTTCCTTGGATGTAAGCACCAAATACAAAGATCCCTATCTAGCATGTAGGTCCTATTAAAAGTTTCAGTATAGATAACATTTTTGCACAGTGTTTACAAGCTTTATAAAGGCAATGAATTTATATTTATGCCTGATATAAATACTGCAAAGCTGAAGTTACTACTACTAGTTACAGAAAAAGCAGCAAACATATTCAAGGAGAAAACTACCTTGGAACTATACTCAAAAGTTAAACTCCGCACATGACATTCCAATCAGGTATGAGTCTTTAAATTACTCTGTTATTAATTGGCCAATAATTTAATTCCATCATAACCTTTGAGGAAATAAACTAGATAGATACGAATAAATAAAATAATCAGGTCCAAAAATAAACAATGAAAAGCAAATAATGTGGCTAGTTGAACCATTCATTCATTTATTTAATGGGCATTTGTTAAAATTCTTTGTACTACTTCTTGTCCCAATTTATTCATACACATATAAATAAAACATATCCCTCCTAGGGTGTTGCATTTTTATATTTAAAGAGAAACAGAATTCATAAGCAAAGGATAAATAAGATACTTTTCAGGCAAGCAAATGCTAAGAGAATTTGACTACCAGACCTGCCTTACAAGAGGTTCTGCAGGGAGTAATATGGAAAGACCAATACTGACTGCCAAAAAAATACACTTAAATACATAGACCACTGGCACTATAAAGCAACCACACAAACAAGTTTGCATAATAACCAGCTAACGACATGATAACAGGATCAAATTCGCATATGTCAATATTAACTTTATATGTAAATAGGCTAAATACCCCAATTAAAAGGCATAGAGTGGTGAGTTGAATAATGAAGCAAAACCCAACTATATGCTGTCTTTAAGAGACCCATCTCACATGCACTGACACCCACAGGATCAAAATAAATGGGTGGAGAAAAATCCATTAAGCAAATGAAAAACAGAAAAAAAAGCAGGCATTGCTATTCTAATTTCAAACAAAACAGACTTTAAACGAACACAAATTTTAAAAGATAAACAAAGAAAGACATTGCATAATAGTAAAGGGTTCAATTCAACAAGAAGACCTAACTCTCCTAAATACATATGCATTCAACACAGGAGCACCCAGATTCATAAAGCAAGTTCTTAGAGACCTAGAAAGAGATTTAGACAACCACACAATAATAGAGGGAGACTTCAACAGCCCACTGACTGTATTAAAAAGATCATCGGCGGGCGCCTGTAGTCCCAGCTACTCGGAGGCTGAGGCAGGAGAATGGCGTAAACCCGGGAGGCGGAGCTTGCAGTGAGCCGAGATCGCGCCACTGCACTCCAGCCTGGGTGACACAGCGAGACTCCGTCTCAAAAAAAAAAAAAAAAAAAAAAAAAAAGATCATCAAGGCAGAAAACTAGCAAAGATATTTAGGACCTGAACTTGACACTTGACCAAATGGACCTAATGGACATCTACAGAACTCTCTATTCAAAAACAACAGAATATACATCCTTCTCATCTGCACATGGCGATGATCTAAAATTGACCACATGCCCAACCATAAAGCAATCCTTATCAAATTCAAAAAAACTGAAATCATACCAATCACACTCTTGGACCACAGTACAATAAAAATTGAAATCAATATTAAGAAAATTGCTCAAAATCATACAATCACATGGAAACTAAACAATTTGCTCCTGAATTACTTTTGGGTAAGCAATGCAATTAAGGCAGAAATCAAGAAATGCTCTGAAACTAATAAGAAAAAAGATACAACATACCAAAATCTCTAAAACACTGCTGATGCAGTGTTAAGAGGGAAGTTTATAGTGTTAAATGCCCACATCAAAGAGTTAGAAAGATCTCAAATTAACAATGTAACATCACATCTAGAGAAACTAAAGAAACAAGAGCAAACCAACTCCAAAGCTAACAGAGAACAAGAAATAACCAAAACCAGAGCTGAACTGAATGGAATTGAGCTATGAAAAACCATATAAAAGATTAACAAGTTTAGTTTGTTCATTATTTGAAAGAATAAATAAAATACATAGACTGCTCACACTAGACTAATAGGAAAAAAAATAGAAAGAAGATCCAAATAAACACAAAGAGAAACGACAAAGGGGACATTATCACTGACACCACAGAAATACAAAAAAATCTCAGGGACTACTAATACCTCCATGCACACAAACTAGAAACCCCAGAAGAAATGAATAAATTCCTAGAAACATACAACCTCTCATGATTGAACCAAGAAGAAATTGAATTCCTGAGCAGACCAATAATGAGTTCCAAAATGGAATCAGTAATAAAAACTCTACCAACCAGAAAAAGCCCAGGACCAGATGGAGTCACAGCCAAATTCTACCAGATATATAAAGAAGAGCTGGTATTATTCCTACTGGAACTATTCTAAAAAATTTAAAAGGGACTGCTCTGTAACTCATTCTTTGAGACCAGCATCATCCTGATACTAAAACCTGACAGACAGACAGAAAGACACACACACACACACACACACACACAAGAAAACTTCAAGCCAATATTCTTGATGAACATAGATGCAAAAATCCTCAACAAAATACTAGCAAACCAAATCCAGCAGCACATCAAAAAGCTAATCCACCATGATCAAGTAGGCTTTTCCCTGGGATGCAAGGTTGGTTCAACATATGCAAATCAATAAATGTGATTCATCACACAAACAGAATTACAAACAAAAACCATATGATCATCTCAATAGGTACAGAAAGGCTTTTGATAACATTCAACATCCCTTCATGTTAAAAACCCTCAACAAACTAGGCATCAAAGAACATACTTCCAAATAATAAGAGCCATCTATAACAAACCCACAGCCAACATTATACTGAATGGGCAAAAGCTAGAAGCATTCCCTTTGACATCCAGAACAAGACAAGGATGCCTAATCTCACAACCCCTATTTAACATAGTTCTGCAAGTCCTAGCCAGAGAAATCAGACAAGAGAAAGCAATAAAGGGCATCCAAATAGGAAAAGAGGAAGTCAAACTATCTCTTTTTGCAGATGACATGATTTTATACCTATAAAGCCCAATATTCTCTGCCCAAAAGCTCCTTAAACTAATAAACAACTTTTGCAGTCTCAGGATACAAAATTAATGTACAAAAATCAGTAACATTTCTATATACCAACAACATCCAAGCTGAAAGCCAAATCAAGAATGCGATCCCATTTACAACAACCATAAAAGGAATAAAATACCTAGAAATCCATTTAATAAGGGAGGTGAAACATCTCTAAAACAAGAATTTCAATACACTGCTCAAATAAATCAGAGATGATATAAACAGATGGAAAATATTCTATGCTCATGGATAGGAAGAATCAATATTGTTAAAACAGCCATACTGCCCAAAGCAATTTAGAGTCAATGCTATTCCTATCTAACTACCAATGACATTCTTCAGAGAATTAGAAAAAAAACTGTTTTAAAATTCATATGGAACCTGTCTACAGCCATACCACCCTGAATGTGTTTAATCTTGTCTGAACTTGGAAGCTAACATTCATATAGAACCAAAAAAAAAAAAAAATCCAAATAACCAAGGCAATTCTAAGCAAAAAGAACAAAGCTGGAGGTATCACATTACCTGATGTCAAAAACAGACACATAGACCAATGGAACAGAATAGGGAGCCCATAAACAATGCTACATACTTACAACCATCTGTTTTTGACAAAGTCAATGAAGACAAACAATGGAGTCTGAAATCTCTGGTCAATAAATAATGCTGGGATAACTGGCTAGCTATATGCAGAAGATTGAAACTGGAACCCTTCTTTTCACCATATACAAAAATTAACTCAAGGTGGATTAAATATTTAAATATAAAACCTAAAACCATAAAAACTCTGGATGATAGACTAGGAAATACCATTCTGGACATAGACCCTGGCAAAGATTTCATGATCATGACACTAACAGCAATCACAACAAAAACAAAAATTGACAAATGGAGCCTAATTAAACTAAAGAGCTTCTGCACAGCAAAAGAAAGTATCAACAGAGTAAACAGACAACCTACAGAAAGGGAGAATCTACTTACAAACTATGCATCCAAGAAAGGCCTAATATCCAGAATCTATAAGGAACTTAAAACAAGCTAACAAGGTAGAAACAAACAGGTGCATTAAAAGGTGAGTAAAGGACTTGAACAGACACTTTTCAAAATAAGCCATAAATGAGGCCAATAAATATATGAAAATATGCTCAACATCGCTAATCATGGAGAAATGCAAATCAAAACCACAGTGAGATGTGGTTTCATCTCATACCAGTCAGAATGGCTATTATTAAAATGTCAAAAAATGACAGATGTTGAAGAGGTCACAGAGAAAGGAGAAAGCTTATATGCTGCTCATAGGAATGTAAATTACTTCAGTCATTGTGGAAAGCGTTTTGGTGATTTCTTAAATAACTTAAAATAAAATTACCATTTGACCCAGCAACCCCATTACTGGGTATATACCCAAAGGAATATAAATTGTTCTACCATAAAGACACATGTATGCATATGTTTGTCACAGCTCTATTCACAGTAGCAAAGACATGGAAGCAACCTAGATGCCCATCAATGGTGGACTGGATAAGGAAAATATGGTACACATACACCATGAAATACTACATAGCCATAAAAAAGAGCTACATGGATGAAGTTTCAACAACATGGATGAAGCTGGAGGCCATTATCCTAAGCGAACTAACACAGGAACAGAAAACCAAATACTGCATATTTTCACTTACAAGTGGGAGCTAAACATTGAGTACACATGGACACAAAGAAGGGAACAACAGACACCAGGACCTACTTGAGGGTGGAGGGTGGGAGGAGGGCGAGGATCAAAAAACTACCTATCAGGTACTATGCTTATTACTTGGGTGCTGAAATAATCTGTACACCAAACCCTTGTGACTCCCCTGTGATTAAATTATAAATTATAAAGGCTATGGGTTGAGAAAGGCAATATTTCTTCCCTTATACATAATGTTCAAGTTGCTGAATGACTGACCGGGATATTTCACCAGAATTTAGATTGAAACAAACAAGGCTGGAAGTTTCAGGGATAGAACTAAGAATCTGGCTATGAAAGAGTAAATGTTAAGGCTATGATTAAAGAATATCTAAGCGGGCAAAGATCCAAATCAAGAACATTAACAAAGACAGGTTGGAGTTGGCAAGTTCCTTGGAATCTAATGAGAAAACAGGTAGGTCAGTTGTCTGGGAGGACTTGAAGCCATGCTAGAAGACAGAGGCTGAAAATTAGAGTTTCTGGGCAACACAAGATCAGAAACTCAAGCCAAAAAGTGAAGTGTAGCAGCAAGGCTCAGGTTCCAAGTTGGTGGCTTTAGTAATAGGCATGGGAAATCAACAATATAAATGGGGTTTATTATTGAGCTAAAGATTCAGTGAGCGTAGGGCTTTCTATGTGTTTAGCCCAGGGCTAGAATTTGTCTGATAGCAAGAGACTGGCATGAAATTTCAGATACCTTTGGCTTGGAAGAAGAATTAAGAGAATGAAGAATAAAGCAATTCTTGATATAGGGATCCAAACTCTAGGTATATTAGACTTTCTTGA
This sequence comes from Theropithecus gelada, assembly GCF_003255815.1. Classification (NCBI taxonomy): domain Eukaryota; kingdom Metazoa; phylum Chordata; class Mammalia; order Primates; family Cercopithecidae; genus Theropithecus; species Theropithecus gelada. Next base: position 1,938,041 of record NW_020257754.1, read on the forward strand.
GCTACTCTATGAGCATGATAGAGTTTTAGCAAATACAGGATTATAAAATTGTCAAATTAGGATCTCTTAAAATCAATAGTTGGGTCAATTTCATGGAGACTCTGATAAGACATTTTTACTTTGGTAGAATTAAATGTTGCTGACTAGTCTTGTGTCTTCAAAAGGATAATTCACAATCTAAATTATTGCTAAAAACCTGAAACAAGACATTTGGTTTCACATGTGAGAATATGGAGTTTTGCTCTCAGGCTCTAGATCTGAAGGGACAAACCCTTCAACCCAAGAGGTTGAGCTCCCTTGGGTCATAACAGCCACTGTGATCGCTGCTATCAGAAAAAAGCAATCAGTATGCAGGAATAGGCAGTATAATTGTTTCTCTACAACAACACACAGAGATGCTCAAGTTTTTTAACAGACACTGAACTCATTTACACCCAAATCTGCTTATGTACCTTAATGTAGGATTGAAGTCTACTAGAGTTTCCATAGAAATTTCTGTTACCCAAATTTTACTTACTCCTAAAATTTCATTATCATTAAAAAATATATAAAATGCTAGTTTTTATATTTAGATTTATAAAAAGAGGCAGAAAGATTTTTTCCATCCATGGATAGTTAAAATTATAGAGTGAACTCTAATTAATATATATGTGATTAACAGATTAACTTGTTCTGCTATAGCCAGCATAAAAAAAAAAGTCATTTGAACAAGCAATATAGATGAGAGATAATTCTAGAAGAAAATAAATAGAAAAAGATTCCTAAAAGAAAAAAAGAAAAAGAAGAAGAAATCTAAAGTAAAGGGGTAAAATCACAAATGGGATTTCAGACAAGCTGTAAGTGTTCCAGGCAACAGAGGATAATTGAAGACTTGAATTAAAAACAGATTCAACCGACAAGAAACATATTTTGTGAGGAAGGACAGATGTAACGGCTTGGGGGTAGAAAGGAAGTAAGCAATGGAGCAGTGAACAGGAAAGAGTGACTCAGCTATGCAGTCACAGAGAGGTGATCTAAGAAAAGATGAGGTTGGAAAGCACGAAATGAAGGAACAGAGACTGACTTTGCAAGTCAAGCAGGAAATTTCAAATTAGTTTCAGAATTTGATTAGAAATCAAATGGTAGCTGATAGATAATTGCCCTACCCTATTCTTAAAATTCTTAAGGTTGGAAGAGGGGAGTTTGCAATAAACTAGGGAGAAACTCAAAGAAATTAACAACTGTCTACACGTAAGAAAGCCTAAGTAGGCAAAGATTTGAAAAAGGGACAACTCATCAATCACCTAACTTATTTATTTTAAATTTATTGTTTATTATCGTTACTATTATTATTATCATTATTACAGATACGGTCACACTGTGTCACCCAGGCTGGAATGCAGTGGTGTCATAATAGCCCATGGTAGCCTCGAACTCCTGGGCTCAAGTAATTCTCCAGTCTCAGTCCTGAGGAGCTGACACTACAAGCTAGCTAATCACCTAATTTCGTATTTTCAGTATGCAAAGTACTTTGGCATGGGTCATGGCCTTAGGTTCAAGCTTTGGTTTCACCTCCTACAATATCACCTCATGGAAGTTCTTGGCTTCTTTGAGCAAAAGAATCTTCATCTATAAAGTGAGGATAACACATATTTAATAGAATATCATCAGAAATAAATCCAGTAAATCGTGCTAATATTCTGGATAAACTGATGCTTATTGTTATTGAAAAATAAAAGCAGGTGACCGGGCACTGTGGCTCAAGCATGTAATCCCAGCACTCGGGGAGGCCGAGGCAGGCGGATCACAAGGTCAGGAGATCGAGACTATCCTGGCTAACACGGCGAAACCCCGTCTCTACTAAAAATACAAAAAAATTAGCCAGGTGTGGTGGCGGGCACCTGTAGTCCCAGTTAGGCAGGAGACTGAGGCAGGGGAATGGCGTGAATCCAGGAGGCGGAGCTTACAGTGAGCAGAGATGACTTCACTGCACTCCAGCCTGGGCGACAGAGTGAGACTCTGTCTCAAAGAAAAAAAAAGAAAAGAAAAAAGAAAAAGGAAAAAAAAAGAAAAAAGAAAACTGAAAGCAGGTATTTCTTTTAGAGTATTTTTAAGAGAAAGAGGAAACTACTTAGAGAAATTGAGTCCTATGCCCATAAGAAAATAGTGATCGAGCAGACATTCACCCAAGGCATACAGCTGTAGAGGCCATGATTCTAAACTATTTGTTTATACTGCGTCAGTCCCTGATTTCAGGGAATTTACCATTTAGTTTGAGGTAAAATATATGGAATACTGACTAATAAGACAACAAAAAACTTATCACAAAGGAGCCTGTGATCCCATGTTAGATGACTGTTGGAGACAGGGAACGTTATGCTGGAATGGTGTTACAAGACCTCTTAGAAGAGAAAAAACATTTATAAGAATGGTTGGAATTGGCAAATAAGAATGAGGAATAAAAACAGAAGAACACGAAAATAATGAGGCAAAAAAAAAAAACCATAGATATTCAGATTACTTAGTACCATTTATGTTAAAGGCTTGAAAACAAAATTTAATAAAAATTATAAATACTGCTTTCATTAAGCTATATAATAATTACTAGTATTTATTTCTATTAAATATAGTAAATAATTATTCAATTACAACATTAGAATATAGGTCCTAAAATTGTTGTTATTTACTATTTGAAGGATGTTTTGAAATAAATGATTCTGGGATACACCAACCAGGAACCAGAAAATCAATAAAAGAAAATATAAACCACAATAAATACAACTATAATTTTTTAAATAAAGTATTTTATATTGAGACAAAAATAACAGTATAACCTTATTTTAGAATATTACTTCCTGTTTTTAATGCTTATTTCAGATTTAAAATTTAACAAAATTATATTCAGTTTCAAAAAGACTTGCGTTTCTTGGCCTTGAAAGAAATTACAAAAAGAAAATTTTAATCTTAAGACTTTTTTATACTATTAAAAAAACTGTTAAGCCTTACTACAAAACGGTCTTACAAAGTATAAAAACTGCATTGTATAATCTATATTTATTTTGCGGGAATTTTGAAAAGTCAAAAGTCAAACTGGGCCAGGTGCGGTGACCCACCCCTGTAATCCCAGCACTTAGGGAGGCCAAGGCGGGAAGATCACCTGAGGTCAGGAGTTTGAGACCAGCCTGGCCCACATGGTGAAACCCTATCTTTGCCAAAAACACAAAAGTCAGCCGGACATAGTGGCGGGCACCTGTAATCCCAGTACTCAGGAGGCTAAGGCAGGAGAATCACTTCAACCTGGAAGGCAGAGGTTGCAGTGAGCCAAGACTGCGCCACTGCACTGCAGCCTGGGGGACAGAGTGTGACTCTGACTCAAAAAAAGAAAAAAAAAAGTCAAATTGGAAATACAAATATAAAATACCATAAGAAGACAGGAATCTGTGTCTATGTTAAAATTAAGTTTACCAAAGCTTTAAGGTGCTTTTAGGCAGCAGACATCTGGAATAAATTCCTGCTTGCTTCATCTCTCTGCACCCTTCTTCTTTGCTCTTTTGGCTCCTGTCCAAAGTATGAGCTGTGAATATTATCTCTGTGTACTACAACAGTGAGGAATATTGTTCAAGATGGTCTCTGGGCATCTTTTGATTTAGACCTTACTATATTATGAGCAACGTATTTCTTCCACTAAAACATTTCTTATGAAAATGCATACAATATAGGGCAGGAATAATACATATCACTATTAAAACCATGATTAACATTCATGATCAGCTTAACTATGTATTTTCCTGGCAGGTCTTACTTCCCTAGAGGACTTATTTATGGGAATGGGAAGTTAGAGAAGACCCTGTCATGACTTATGTATTAGTTCGGATACTTAAGTAACAAGCAACAGAAACCAAACCTGGCTAACTTAAGTAAAAGAAAACATTATATGAGCAGCTCATAGGACCTAAGAGAGAGCTGAAGAAAAGGGATGGTAAGAGTGAAACCAGGTAACCCCCAAAGGTCTTTCGAATCCCACATGACCACCACTGCTCAGATATGAACCTGAATTTTCATCATGTCAAGAATACAGATAATGAAGCAGAGTTAACATAAAATGAGCAAAAGCAAGGTATGATTAGAAAAAAAAAGAACAAAGTCTGAGCAGCAAAAACTAATAATAATAATAATAATAAACAGCCACAATACAGAGTATTTATGGAAGGTTCTCAAGGGCAGCAGACCTGGATAACTCATTAATTACTATTTGAGCAATGGTGAAAATGATTGAATATAAAATACACTAACCAGGAACCAATATTTAATAAAAACTGTGTGCCAAATAAAGACAACGGTATTTTTTAAAATTATAACAGTTTTTTTTTTAAATTAATGGATAGACCAAAAAAAAAAAATACTATTGGATAAGAGCACAGACTCTGGTGCCAGCTTGATTTTGCAATCCTGAAAGAGCTACTGAATCTCAAATGATTTACGTAACTTTTTGTACCAAAAATCTTATTTTCATCCCTCCAGACAAGGCAATATTCCTGAAATGAGTTGTATATTTCACACTTACAAACTGCTCTACAAGCTTGGGATATACCTTAGGTCACTTCTTTTTTATTTTCCCAATTGATAGCTTAAGCACGTGCCTGCCATTTTAGTAGTAAGTTCAACATTCTTCTTTGAGCTCCACCCTTCCCCTGAATTTTCCAAAATCCCTGGGCTTTATCCAGTAGAAGAGAGGTTCATTCTGCCTTCTGCACTCAAGCAGAAAGGGAGCTGGTTCTGCAGTTGCTTCTTTCTGCTACATGGTGTTGCTGGTCCTATAGCCTGACAGATAGTGAATGTCCAGCAGTGACACACACCCCTGCTTAGGCTGTGCTGAAATTGCCTGATACTTGCTTCCCAGAGTCTCATAGGACTGTTTCCATTCTCTACCACATTAAGTACTTAAAGACACAGAATCACTGTCTTTCTTCCCTCCCTAAAGATCTGGGAGTGTTTTGCTTTTAAATCCCCCAGATCCAGAAGTCCTGGTTACATCCTTTTCCCTCTGATAATGGGGCTTCGCAAACATTTTCCTAAGGAGCAATACCCTCAGTGTCTCCTGGGCATTACCCCCTCCCACCCTCCTTTCACACACACTTTTGAAGGACAACATTCAGTGTCTTCAAGGTGATTCACTGGCCTAAAGAAATTCCCCAGATAATGAAGATAATAACTTACAACTTCTCTATTGAGTCCACGTTGTGTTTGAAATCAGTGTAGGCACAATTAGTTTGTTTTATATGTAATGCCACACAATCCTCATCCGTGAGTACCCATGCTAAGTAAGTTGTGTGAACTTTTCAGTCACTTCTTGTTGCATGCAGAAAAGAATCCATGGTTTATAAAACCCAACGTGATTTGGCTTTCTGAATCTTATCTCATACTGTGTAACACTGACGTTAGACTTTTTCTTCCTTGAATGTGCCAACCTCACATCCTGCTAATTGCCTTGAACTTGATGTTCCCACTGAAGACTTTCCCATGGCTGGTTCTAACTTTTCACTTTCCTTTTCTTTTTTTTAAACGTTTAATTGTTGTCAGTACATACTAGGCATATGTACATATGTACATATGGGGTACATGAGATGTTTTGATACAGGCATGCAGTGTGTAGCAATTACATCATGCAAACTGCGGTATCCATCTCCGCAGGCATTTAACCTATGTGTTACAAATAATACAATTATACTCTTTTAGTCATTTTAAGTGTGCAATTAAATCATTATTTAACAATTTAATGTTATGTTTGTCTTTCTGTGCCTGGCTTATTTCACTTAGCATAATTACCTGCAGTTCTATCCATGTTGTTGCAAATGATATTATTATTGACTAGAGTCACCTTGTTGTGCTAGCAAATCCAGGTCTTATTCATTCTTTCTAGATATTTTTTGTACCCACTAACCATCCTCACTTCCCTCTCAACCCCAACTACCCATCCCAGCCTCTGGTAAACATCCTTATACACTATCACCATGATTTCAATTGTTTTGATTTTTAGATCCTACAATGCATAAGATCTTATTATGTTTGTCTTTCTGTGCCTGGCTTATTTCACTTAGCATAATGACCTGCAGTTCTATCCATGTTGTTGCAAATGATAGAATGTCATTTTTTTCAATGGCTAAATAGTACTCCATTGTGTATATGTACCACATTTTCTTTATCGATTTATCTGTTGATGGACACTTAGGTTGCCTCTAAATCTTGGCTATTGTGAACACTGCTGCAACAAACATGGGAGTGCTCATATCTCTTTGAAATACGGATTCCCCTTTCTTTTGGATACATACCCAGCAGTGGGATTGATGGATCATATGATAACTCTATTTTTAGTTTTTTGAGGAACCTCCAAACTATTCTCCATAGTGTTTGTACTAATTTGCATTCCCACCAACAGTGTATGAGGGTTCTCTTTTCTCCATATCCTCATCAGCATTTGTTATTGCCTGCCTTTTGAATAAAAGCCATTTTAACTGGGGTGAGATGATATCTCACTGCAGTTTGATTTGCATTTTTCTGAAGATCAGTGATGTTGACCACCTTTTTATATGCCTGTTTGACATCTGTGTGTCTTCTTCTGAGAAATGTCTATTCATATATTTTGCTCATTTTTAAATCAGATTATTAGATTTTTGCCTATAAGTTGTTTGAGTTCCTTATATATTCCGTTTGTTAATCCCTTGTCATATGGGTAGTTCACAAATATTTTCTCTCATTCTGTGGGTTGTCTCTTCACTTTGTTGATTGTTTCCTTTGCTGTGCAGCTTTTTAACTTGGTGTGATCCCATTTATCCATTTTTGCTTTAGTTGCCTATGCTGAAATTTTTGCCCAGACCAATGTCCTGGAGAGTTTATCCAATATTTTCTTATAGTAGTTTCATAGTTTGGGGTCTGAGATTTAAGTCTAATCCATTTGATTTGATTTTTGTATATGGTGAAAGATATGGGTCTAGTTTCATTCTTCTGCATGTAAATATCCAGTTCTTCCAGCACCATTTATTAAAGAGACTGTCTTTTCCCCAGTGTATATTCTTGGTACTTTTGTCAAAAATGAATTCACTGTAGATATGTGGATATGTTTCTAGGTTCTCTATTCTGTTTCATTGGATTATGTATCTATTTTTATGCCAGTACCATGCTGTTTTGGTTACTATAGCTCTGTAGTATAATTTGAAGTCAGGTAACATGATTCCTCCTGTTTTGTTATTTTTGCTTAGGATAGATTTGGCTACTCTGGTCTGTTGTGGTTCCGTATAAATTTCTGGAATTTTTTTCTGTTTCTGTAAAGAATGTCATTGGTGTTTTGATAGGGATTACATTGAATCTGTGGAGTGCTTTGGGTAGTAGGAATATGTTCACAATATTGATTCTTCCAATCCATGAACATGGAATATTTTTTCCATGTTTTGGGGCCCTCTTCAATTTCTTTCATCAGTCTTTTATAGCTTTGTAACAGATCTTTCACTTCTTTGGTTAATTCCAAGGTATTTAATTTTATTTGTGGCTATTGTAAATGGCATTACTTTATATTTTCTTATCCAATTGTTCACTACTGGCATATAGAAATGCTACTGAGGGTTCTGTCTCTCAGCTTTGGGGCCCCCCTCCCTCTGTCTCTGTACAGGGGAGCTGCTTCTTTTTTTCTTCTCCCTTCTTTCTTGCCTATTAAACTCCCTGCTCCTTAAAACTACTCCTCATGCGTCCATGTGGTTTTTTCTAATTCAACTCGAGACAAAGAACCTGGCATTCCTCCACCCATCAGAGCCATATCATTTGGTGCATTGGCTTGGAATCCGCGTACGGCCTTCATCGGAGTAGTGAGCATGGGAGCAAGCTTAAAATCTGTTCTATCATTCCGAGGTGCTCTTTGCCTCTATATTTAAATAAATCCCATAAATCAATGGGCATCTGTCAGCCTAGCACATACGCTTAGCGTTGGCTGCTGTACTCAAGTCACGGATGTGAGGCTTGCTGGGGAGAATGTGGAGAACCCCCTTTACCCATGGGTATTGGGAATGTTGGGCATGTTTGAAATAGTTTCTTTCCATGGGGAACCTTGCCATTGCACAAGGCTGGGAAAAGTTCAGAAGCAACTGAGAATTTCTGGTTCCTAAGTTCCTTTAAGGCATTAATTTTGTCTCCTATTAAGACAGTACTTAATTAGTAAGGGATTTTAAGTCCAGATGTTAACCAGAACCATTTTTTAAAGGGTAAACGCTTTAGTATGGGCTGTAATAGCAGGATACAGAGTTCAATCTAGCACGCCCTCTCCCTTAAAGGGGCCTTGCCCGGTTAGGTGGTTTTTCTTGAAATCGGTCTTTTTTTTTTTGGAAGGCACAAGGCTACACAACTCTAGAAGGTCAAAGGGAAATAAAAGGCAGATAACTGATTGCTTGGGGACAGCATGACTAAGGCCCAAACTCAGTTCCTCTGGTGCCAGGGCTTGGAGGGTCACACCTGCAGTCATGGGCGGCACATTTAAATGGGTTCTGGGAATCCAGGAAAGCAGCAGAGAAGATAGTTGGGGGGATGGACGCCTCCTACTACTTTCTCCTCCATCCTGGATTGCATACAGAAAGGAAAGAGACTAAAAGGATGCTTTTCTTCTCACTTCTTTTTCTAGATGGGTAACAGATCGTCTTCAACATGCACTCCCCTGAAGAGTATTTTGAAGCACTGGGACTCCTTCAACCTTGAAACTTTGAAGAAAAAGTGGCTTATTTTCTTTTGTGGCCATATCGGCAGGCCGAGGGAAAATCGCTCCTCAAAATTTAAAAAGGTAACTTTCAGGGAAATCATCTGAGGGTTCCCCTTATTTGGGGCCCTTTTACATTCTCTTCTCATTGCAGAACATTAGGCAAGTAAAGGGAGACTTGGGTCAATTTTCTGATGACCCTGATAGGTATATAGAAGCTTTCCAAAATTTAACTCAGGTATTTGACCTCTCATGCAGGAATGTTATGCTGCTAAGCCAAACCCTAACTACCTTTTAAAACAGGCAGCTCTGCAAGCAGGAGAAAATTTTGGACATGAACAATATGCCTCCTATAGTAGGCCAAAAGGGGAAAGAGAAAATAGCGAAGGCAGAGAAATAGGAGAAACACCATTCCCAATAGGAAGAGAGGAAATACCTCTTAAAAAACCCTAATTGGAACTCCTTTTTATGGTGTTTTTCCTTCTTTTGTGAATTAAAATGGTTTCTATCTCTTTTATCATGTTTTCCCAACCTGGGAGAAGTTAATTTTCCAAACCTTAAAAATGCTTGGCTTAGAGTTGAGCTAGGGGGAAGGGAACCCAGAAGTCTGACATGCTGGCAAAAGGATAAACACTTCTTACCATTAGGGCTTTTGGCTTCTCTTTACCTGTGCAAACTAGTAAAAGGGATAAGATTAGAAACCAGGCCCAGGATCCCATGGGCCTGCTGTTCAAGCCAACCCAGCAAAATGGTCAGTAACAAACTTGGCTACAGGCCTCCATCTTATTTTATGTCCTTGGAACATAATCTATAACCGCGTGGCAATACTTTGTTTTAGTCTCCGCCATTTTTCAGCAGGAAGTAGCCTCTTCTTGTGCTAAATCAGATAAGCCAGTTTGACAATCTGGGTGGTGCCAGCTGATCCATCAAGGGCAGGGTTTACAAAATATCTTAGGCACTGATCTTGACAGCAGTTTAGAGAGGGTAAAAAATCTTGTAGCCTCTAGCTGCATGGCTTCTGGGTCATGGTTTCTAGTCTTGTGCTTAGTTTATTGGTCTGGTCCCCAGGGAAAAAGGAAGTATATCTTGGAAGTGCCTGTCATCATCTTTGTTTTAGACTATAAACTGTAAACCAGGCTCCTCCTAAAGTTGGTTCAGCCTATGCCCAGGGATGGGCAAGGACAGCTTATGGGTTGGAAACAAAATGGAGTTGTTTAGGTTCAATCTCTTCCACTGTCACAAATTTGCAATGACAGTTTCAAAAGCTGCCTATCACACCTTTAAAAATACCCTGTACACTTGTGATTAAGTCATAACTTAATTAAGCCTCATTGGTTTCACCTGTGAGCTTATTTTTTGTAAATTTCAAAAGCCAAAAATCTTAACTGCTTGGTGTGGCTAAAGTCAAGTAACAAGGAATTTAAAAGGATTTTCTTAAAGAATGCTTAGCTTAATTAAGAGTGAATATTCAAGTTATAGGTATATTTAAAAGGCCTTTATGTTTTTCTCTTCTTGGATCTTGTTTTTCTGGAAAAAGGCTCTTTTCTTCTCAGTTGACTGAATTATGTTTCTCCATTTTTTGTCTTACCACTCTTAATGCATGCATAAGAGGCCCTAAAGTAACTTCTGGTAGTATGGGATTCCTGGGGGAAAACAGAAGAGGTGCCACAGACCCCAGATCTTGATTTCAGAAAAAAAACTCTGTTTTCCTCACGAAACCCTAGGAATTAAAAGGAGATAGATCCCTTTCAAAATCAAAGGCTCTGTTTTACATTGTGTTATCTGACAGTTTTGAGTTTTGGGGATATCAGAAATTACTTCGCATTATGAGAGAGCTTTGGTGTGTAATAACTAGGTAGAAAATACGCTATAAGGGATGGCTAATGGTAATAAATCAGAGAAGCATGTTCTTGGCCATCTGGAAAACAGGGAAATGTCCCCACCCCTGACTGGGAGATGAGACTCCCATCAGGGTTGAGCTGATTACAAACTAAGCCAATTAACTTTGGGTTGCCTTGCAATGAAATCCATGGTAAAAGCACTATACTGTCCTTTTCCATCATATCTATATGGTCTTTTCATAAATTGAGCATTGAAATAAAAGCATAGCAAAGAGGGCTTTAAGACACTAATCTGCCCTATAGTAAAAGGGTTATAAAAGGTTTGTAAAGATTTCACCTCATTGTCAAATTGATTAAAATAAGAAGGAATAATCTATAAAGTTTCATTTAAACAAGTTGGAGTTAACGTTAATAAACGATTGTAAGGGTAAAGTTTGGCTTTGAACAGGATTTGCATGTCATAGTAAAGGCTAATGATAGGTTTTTGCCTTTTGAGTAATCATTTTGCAAAATAATTTATGGCAATCTGGAAATTGTCCTTCTTGATGCCTGGCTTTTTAGATGGTTCAGAGGGCCCCTGAAACATTTGAAAAAGAAGTAAACAGGATTATTTGACATGTATAGATGTTTAGTCACATGAGATTGCCAAAATGATGTTCAATCTTCTTTAAGTTACATTTTGGGGAATAATACTAATATATGTTCAAATATTGTATGGGATTTCTAAAATTCTAATGTCTAAGTAAATGCTATCAATCATAATGAAGGGTAAAGTTGTTGTAAACCATGGAGATAAACAAACTTCTTTGTCAGTCATGTTTTTAACTGTAACTATCCTGGAAATATTGCCATTCACAGACAATTGTCTTGCTTTGTACCTTCTCAAAAGATGGTTTATAATCAAGCCATATTAAGGACTTTAACAGGTGTTCTCAAATGCAGGTTTTTAATAGCTTTGAAGATTGTAACACTGGAATAGAGAAAGAACGTACAGGACTCCTAAAGAACTGACATGTTCACAAATATCAAGCAAAACAAGAGTTAACTAAATGGACTCCACTCAAAAAGTTTAAGCAAGCTTTTCAACTTTTCCTTGGAATATGGCTGATCCTTGTTTTGTTTTTCAGAGTCAAGAAAACTTATTTTTAACTGTTTATGGCCTTTAATAATTGAGTAAGGTATACTACTGTGAACAAAATTTGGGGCATGTTTGTTTTTCTCCGCCTGGTTCCTCTAAAATTTGGAGACTACCTGTAAGTATTCTTAACCTATGGCAATATACTTGTTTGCAACAGTGCAGTAAGAATCCATTTTTCTTTGTCAACAGGACACAATTGGAAAAACTGGTTATTTTACCAAGGCTTTAACTGAAATGGTGTGTTTCCCTTTAAGAAATCAAGCTTGACATGCAAAGCCAATAAAAGCCCCTTGGGGAAAGCTGGCCTCATACCTTGCCTACACAGTCCCCACACAGGATTCCTAACCTGTGGTCAGTAAAGAGTGTCACTTCCTAACAGGTCTGGCAGCTCTGAGTTTACCTTGGGACCTCAAGAGGAGAGGATCACTCAAGTCACAGGTATTAGAGGATACAAACCCATGGCTGGACTCAACTTTAAAGGTCTTACCTGAGAGTCCTTGTGAAACAGAGTTTCATCAAAGCTAATCCAAAAGGCCTATGTAAAATTAACCACTCTTGCTGCACTTTATGCAAATAATCAGGCCAAGTATAAAACTGAAGTTTATTCATAATTAGTTTTTACCAAAAACGGGGACCAGAGAGAAAAAATTTGTTCCAAAGCTTATCATACGTTTGTCATTAAATCCTAGTCATTAATTGTTTTTAAGCTTTTGGCCTGCATTTTAGACCCTGCTTATTCCTGTGAATCAAGTGGTGATCTCCTGAAGCCTGAAGCTTGGAAGAAACAAAAAGGGATGGGGAATGTAAATATCTGGATCAATATACTAGTTCTGGCAATTATCTTGCAAACTCTGCCAGATAATGAAAGTGAATAGGGTGCCCATAACCCGAAGATTTCTTTGTTTAGGAAAATAAAACCAAGGAACTTCATAGACACCCCCAAAGGAAAATTCTATATCTTGGCAAGTAAATTTTTCAATGGAAATTATTTACTACACTACACTTGTGGGAATTGCTATACTCACCCTACTATTTGCAATAGGGTTATACACGGTAGCACCTTCTAACTAAAATATTAGACAGAGAGTTTCCATTGCTGTCGTATTTTAATTAATTATTAACCTTATAACCAGGATAATAGTTACTAACAAAAAGGAAGCATAAAAGTTTTACTATCATTAAGTCTGCCAGGACTTTTTATTGAATATACTGATGCACTTTTAAATGAAACATGCTGCTTTTGGATTAACACCTCTAGTAAAGTAAAGGAAAATCTACAAGTACTTAAAAATCAGATCAAAATTATTAACAGGCTCAGGGAAAATGCTGGCTCCAGCCCTGGGTGGCTACAATCCCTCTTTAATGAATTCCAGTCTTCTTTATGGAATTGGTTAGTCACTTTATTAAGCCCTCTTTTGCTTATATGTCTTGTATTAATATTTGGACCCTGTATACTCAATGCTATAACTTGAATTGTTTCTTCTCGCCTAGAAGCAATCAAACTCCAAATGGTGCTGCAAACTGAACCACACATGGACATGTCATTCTTCCGAGGACCCTTAAATCAACCCCAGGAGGAGCCCTAACTGCTGTTCCCCATTCGAGGCCCCTTTTCAGCAGGAAGTAGCCAGAAAGAGTCATTGCCCAAAACCCTCTAATAGCAGTCAGTGTGGCATCTCCACAGAGGGGAATGTTGTAAGAGTTATTAGGAAATTATTAAGAAATTATTTTAGGCAGATAGAGAGAAAAAGGGGTCTTGGGAAGTTTTCATTCTTTAAAGCATCTCCGGAAAAGTTTCTCCAGCTGTTAGAAACTGAGTCCACCCAACATGGAGATTCCCATAGCCTTCTTGCCCTTGCCCCACATGTTCCTGATAACATGGCTTCCCCCACATATCCCCACGTGTGGAGAACATCATGGTGCCCTCCATGTGCATATTAAAAGACTAGGGTGAAAGGGCTAGCTTTTTCACCTGCTATGTGAATGACATGCCTAGTCAAACCAATCCCCTGAGCCCTATGAAAAACAGACACTGCCTCCTCCAGCCTCTGCAAATATACCTGGCTGGTATCTGTGGCAGGTGGGGTTCTGTCTCTTAGCTTTGGAGCCCCCTTCCCTCTGTCTCTGTAAAGGGGAGTTTCTTATTTTTTCTTCCCTCTTCTTTCTTGCCTATTAAACTCCCTGCTCCTTAAAACTAAAAAAAAGAAAAGAAAGAAATGCTATGGTACTGATTTTTCTATGTTGATTTCATATCCTGCAACTTCACTGAATTTGTTTATTCAGTTCTAATAGTTTATTCATGGAGTCCTTTTTTTTCTTTCTTTCTTTTTTTTTTTTTTTTGATACAAGGTCTCGCTAGTGTCACCCAGGTTGGAGTACAGTGGCCTGATCTCAGCTGGTAGGACAGGGTCCTTTCCTTCAAGGTAGCAGTTTCCCTTCTGGCCCAGAGTGTGTCTAGAAATGTCATTTGGGAGCTAGGGCCTGGAATAGGGGCTTCGTGATTCTGACCAGTGCCCTACCCTGCTGTGGCTGAGCTGGTATCAAAAATGCAAAACAAAGTCCTCCCCACGTTTCCCTCTCTTCTTCTCAAACAGGAGAATGTCTCTTGGAGCCCTGAGCTGTGCAGACTGGACGTAGGGGAGGAGTAATGCCAGCACTCCTTTGGCTGCCCCAGCTAGTGTCTCAGTATGTCACATGTAACCCTAGTCCACTGTCTCTGGGCCAAGTGCTCTAGGACTTGCCTAAGAGCTGCCGTCCTTATGGCCTAGAGTGCCTTTCAAGTTTACTTAGAGACTGGGAGCACTTTGGCCCTCAGTGGCAAAGTTTGTGGGAACTCAAGTCCAGAGAGATCTGCGATGTCCCTCTGGCTAGAGCTGGTTTAAATGCTCCATCTGTGGGTAGACATCAAGTGAGTTTGGTCTAACAGGACAGCACTGAGTTCAATGCCTTACAATTGCTATTTCAAGAAAATTTTCAATTTCCTATTTAATTTCTCCATTGACCCACTGGCAATTCAGGAGCATACTGTTTAATTTCCATGTATTTGTATAGTTTCCAAAATTCCTCTCATTATTGATTTTTAGTTTTATTCCACTGTAATCAGAGAAGATGTTAGATAATTCAATTTTTTGAATGCTTTAAGACTTGTTTTGTGACCTAACATATGATCTATCCTTGAGAATGATTCATGTGCTGAGGAAAAGAATGTTTATTCTGCAGCTGTTGAAGGAAATGTTCTGTAAATATGTTAGGTCCATTTGGTCTATAGTGAATATTAAGTTTGATGTTTCTTTATTGATTTTCTGTCTGGAAGATCTGTCCAATGCTGAAAATGAAGTATTGATGTCTCCAGCTATTATTATATTCAGGTCTCTCTCTCTCTTCAGCTCTAATCATATTTGCTTTATATATCTGGGTGCTCCATTGTTGGGTACATATATATTTACAATTATATCCTCTTGCCAAATTGACTGCTTTACCATTATATAGTAGCCTTTTTTGTCAATAGTTTTGGTCTTGAAATCTATTTTGTCTGATATGAGTATAGCTACTCCTTCTCTTGTTTGATTTCCATTGGCATGGAATATCTTTTTCTATACTCTTATTTTCAGTCTATGTGTGTCTTTACAGGTGAAGTGTGTTTCTTGTAGGCAACACATCGTTGGGTATTGTTTTCTCATCCATTCAGCCAGTCTAGGTCTTTTGATTGGAGAGTTTAGTCCATTCACATTCAGTGTTATTATTGATAAGTAAGGACTTACTCCTGCCTTCTTTGGTTGTTTGTTTTCTAGTTGTTTTCTGGTCTTCTTGTTCTTTTCTTTTCTCTTTTCTTCTCTTTTCTTTTCCTTCCTTCCTTCCTTCCTTCCTTCCTTCCTCCCTCCCTCCCTCCCTCCCTCCCTCCTTCCCTCCCTCCCTCCTTCCCTCCCTTTTAGTGATGGTGATTTTTCTCTGGTGATGTGACTGAATTTCTTTCTTTTTATTTTTTGTGTATTCATTGTATATTTCTTTGTTTAAAGTTACCACAAGGCTTGCAAATACTATCTTATAACACATTATTTTAAACTGGTAACAACTTAATCCTGTTGGCATAAGGAAAAAACAAGAAAAAGAAAACTACTAAAGGCTCTACTCTTTAAGTTTGTCCCCCAACTTTTTAACTACTGTTGTTCTTATTTATAGCTTACTGTACTACCTATGTCTTGAAAAGTTGTTGTAGTTATTATTTTTGATTTGTTCATTGTTTAGTCTTTCTACCTGAGATAAAAGTAGTTTATCAGTTACAGTGCTATAATATTCTGTCTTTTACTGTGTGCTTTTGTATTACCAGTCAGTTTTCTACCTTCAGAGGATTTCTTAATGCTCATTAACATCCTTTTATTTGTCATTGAAGTACTCCCTTCAGCATTTCTTGTAGGACAGTTCTTGTATTGATGAAATCCCTCAGCTTTTGTTTGTCTTGGAAAGTCTTTATTTCTCCTTCATGTTTGAAGGATATTTTTGCCAGATATACTATTCTGGGTTAATTTTTTTTTTCTTCCAGTATTTTAAATGTGTTATGCCAGTCTCTCCTGGCCTATAAAATTTCCACTGAAGAGTGTGCTGCCAGATACAGTGGAGCTCCATTGTATATTATTTGTTTCTTTTCTCTTGCTGCTTTTAGGATTATTTCTTTATACTTGACTTTTGGGAGTTTGATTATTAAATGCCTTGAGGTAGTATCCTCTGGTTAAATCTGCCTGGTGTTCAATAACCTTCTTGTACTTGGAAATTGATGTCTTTCTCTAGGTTTGGGAAGACCTCTGTTATTATGTCTTTGAATAAACTTCCAGCCCCTATCTCTTTCTCTACCCCTTTTTAAAACCAATTACTCTTAGATTTGCTCTTTTGAGCCTACTTTCCAGATTCTGAAGGCATACTTTATTTTTTTTTGTTTATTTTTTTCTTTTATCTTCTTTGACCATGTATTTTTAAATATCCTGGCTTCAAACTCATGGATTCTTTCTCCTGCTTGATCAATTCTGCTATTAAAAAGAATCTGATCCATTCTTCAATATGCCAATTACATTTTTATGCTCCAGAATTCTGCTTGATTCTTTTTAATTATTTCAATCTCTTTGTTAAATTTGTCTGATAGAATTCTGAATTCCTTCTCTGTGTTATCTTGAATTTCTTTGAGTTTCCTCAACACAGCTATTTTGAATTCTCTGTCTGAAACATCAGATATCCTGTTTCTCCAGAATCAGTCCCTGGTTCTGATAAAATTTGTCTATCAGATTTGTCTGATAAAATTTTTCTGATAGCATTCTGAATTCCTTTTGGGTTATCTTTAATTTCTTTTAGTTTCCACAACACAGCTATTTTGAATTTTCTATCTGAAAGGTAAAATATCTCTGTTTCTCCAGAATTGGTCCCTGGTTCCTTATTTAGTTTATTTGGTGAGGTCATATTTTCCTGGATGGTCTTAAAACTTGTAGATATTTGTCTGTGTCTGAGCATTAAAGCATTAGGGATTTATTGTAGTCTTCTCATTCTGGGCTTTTTTATATTCATCCTTCTTGAGAAGTCTTTCCAGATGTTTGAAATGATGTGGGTATTGTGATCTAAGCTGAATCAGTGTTAAGGGGCACCACACGCCCTTTAATATTGTGCTTCTTGCAGACTCACAGAGGTACTGCCTTGATGGTCTTGGAAAGGTCCAGAAGATTTCCCTGGATTATCAGGCAGAGACTCTCATTCTCTTCCCTTACTTTTTCCCAAACAGATTCTCTCTCTCTCTCTCTCTATCCTCTGTTCTGAGCCAACTGGAGCTGGGGGTGGAGTGATGCAAGCTCTCCTGTGGGCACCAATACAGGAACTGTGCGAGGTCAGATCTGAAGCCCGCACAGCACTGGGTCTCACCCACAGCCTGCTGTAACCACTCCCTGGCTGTCACTTGCAAGCTCTACAATCAGCAGGTGGCAAAGCCATCCAGGTCTGTGTCCCTCCTTTCAGGATGGCAATTTTTTTCAGGACCTGGGTGAGTCCAGAACTGCCATCTTGGAGCCAGGAACTAGAGTCAACAACCTTAGAAGTCTACCAGGTATTCTATTGTACTGAGGCTAAGCTGGCACTCAAATCACAAGATGCAGTCCTTCCCACTCTTCCCTCCCTTTCCAAAGTCAGAGGAGCCTCACACCATGGCCACTACCACCACAGGCCCACAAGAAGTACTGCCAGACTACCACTGATGTTCCCTTAAGGCCCAAGGGCTCATAAGTCAGCTTATGCTGAATGCTGCCTGGCCTGGGACTCACCCTTCAAGACGGTGGGCTCCCTTCTGACCCAGGGCAGGTACAGAAATGCCATCCAAGAGCCAAGTCTTGGAATCATGGAACCCAAGAGCCCACCTGGTGCCCTACCCTTCTGTGGCCAAGCTAGTACATAAGGTGCAAGACAAAGTCCCCTTTACTTTTGCTTCCATTTTTTCCTCAAGCTGTAACCAGGGGAGGAATCTCATCATATAACCACCACATCTGGGAATGTGCTGAGTCTCACCTGAGGCCAGTGAGTCTCAGAGGCTCACCCCCTTGATGTAGTATCTGGGTATTGCTGCTGGTTATTCAGGGCCCAAGGGCTCTTCACTTAGCAGTTGATGAATCCTTTGAGGGACTAGATCTTTCCCTTCAAAGCAGCAGGTTCCCTTCTGGTGCAGCATGTATCTAGAAATGTCATCCAGAAGCTGGGGCCTGGAATGGGGGGCCTCACGACTCTGGCTGATGCCCTATCCTGCTGTAGCTGAGCTGGTATCCAAGATGCAAGATAAAGTCTTCCCCATTCTTCCCTCTCTTCTCTTTAAGCAGAGGGAAGGAGTCTTGAAGCCATGAGCCGTGGAGCCTGAGGATAGGGGAGGGGCAATGCCAGCACTCTGTTGGTTGCCCCGCGAGTGTGTCAGTAGGTCGCATGCTCCCACAGTGCACTGACTCTGGGTCCAGTTCCACATTAGGACTCAGCTAGGAGTTCAGGTGAGTCCTTTCAATCTTTTCAAATTGCCCTTCAAGATTATTTAGGGCCCAAGATCACTTTAGCTCACAATGGCAAGGCTTGTGGGTACTCAAGTTCAGACCGCTGGGATCTGTGATTCCCCTCTGGCTAAGGCTGATTGAAATGCTCTCTCTGTGGGTGGGCATCAGCTGAATTTGGTCCAGTTTTGTTTTCTGCTCTAACAGGGCAGCACTGAGTCAATTCCTCTCAAGTGTTCAGAAACGCTCTCTACACCATGCCACCACTGCCAGAGAATGGGGAAAAGAGTGGTGTTGGTGATTCATGACTGTTTTTCCTACCTTTTCAGTACCTCTTTCAGTTATGTGAAGTTAAAGCCAGGTACTGTGAGTGCTCACCTGATTTTTTGTTCTTATAAAGGTGCTTTTTTCATGTAGATAGTTGTTAAATTGGTGTCCTTGCTGGGGGGGTGGAGATAATCGGTGGAGCTTCTATTCTGCCATCTTGCTCCACTCCCCTCCCCTAACTCTTTATTTTTCAGTTTCTATGTCACCACCTTAAGAAAGTCCTTCCTCGAACCCCCTCTCTATAGTCACTTTCTACTTGCATCAATCTGTTTATTTATTCTGTAATACCATATTAATTTTTTTTTTTTTTTTTTTTTTTTGAGACAGAGTCTCGCTCTGTCACCTAGACTAGAGTGCAGTGGCACGATCTTGGCTCACTGCAAGCTTCGCCTCCCGGGTTCACACCATTCTCCTGCCTCAGTCTCCCAAGTAGCTGGGACTACAGGCGCCTGCCCCCACGCCCAGCTAATTTTTTATATTTTTAGTAGAGATGGGGTTTCACTGTGTTAGCCAGGATAGTCTCGATCTCCTGACCTCGTGATCCGCCCGCCTCGGCTTCCCAAAGTGCTGGGATTACAGGCGTGAGCCACCGCGCCCGGCCTAAAATTGATTTTTTAAACTTACTTGTTTCTTGTTTGCCAGCCCCCTCCCACCATCTTCACTAGAAGGATCATTCTCTGTCTCGTTGATTTCTGTGTCTCCAGCTCCTACAGAAATATTTGACATATAGTGGGCACTCAATAAATATTCCTTAAATTAAATGAAATACAAAGCATAACTTTTTAAGTATCTGTTTCTTTATCTGTATATTGGATACAACATCTGTACTGTGAGAATCAAGAAAACAGTTGTGAGAACCCTCTATTACAGCACCATTACAAATGTATAATTACAGTTGTACATAAAATATTAGAAATAGAGAATTGCTAAGTTCTTCAACAGTTACCTCCCAGGCTGTGAATTCTTTGAGGTCAGGAACCATATCTATTCCCCTTATCACTGTTTACTTTATGCTTAGCCTAGTGTCTGCCATGTAAGTAAATACTTGTAGAATGAACAAATAAACCAATCAATGAGCATAGCATCTCTCTGCCTCCAGAGAGACTTTCATCTACACGGAATAAATTTAGTTGTAGTCCTTCACAAAGAATTACATCAATATTATTGTCTTCTATTCTTCATTTACTCAGTCATAAGAATTATTGAGTACCTACTATGCACCAGGCACTGTGCTAGATGCTGAGGATATAATGATAAAAAACCACAAACCAATAATGTCCCTGCTCTCATGGGACCTCACAGTACCTGTGTTTTTGCTATGCTCATTAAGCATTTCTACTCGTATTAAATTATGGTTGAAAAATGCTTCCACTCTTTCAATGTTTTGGGATTTAATTTTTTATGTTTGTAAATATATGGCCAGTTTCCATAGACTGCTACATTGGCAATGAAAACAAGTTTTATTCTATATTCTCCATGTATATAGCTCATTTTATATTATATAAAATATCTACCTTATGAATTAACATAATTCTTTTATATCTAAACATATTTTTTCCAACTTACCCTGTCATGGATGGAGGGAAGTGAAGTGTCCTAAAAGTAGTATATTTCTATTTTTCCTTCTATTTATATAATACCTGCTTTTGGACTGATGAAACTCCTTTTATTCAATGCATAACTATTCCAGCTCATTATAATTTTGTAATCTGGAAGTTTTAGCACTATAAAGCATCCTTGTCTCATTTAATGTATTTTGACTTGAATTCATTCTATACTGATATTAACATTATGACCTTTACTTTCTGTTCATATTTACCTTTGTTCACAACTTTATATATGATCGCTTTGAATCATTTGTTTTAGGTGAGCCTGTATACAGGATAGAGTGAGATTTGCTTTCTGCTATGATATGACATATATATGGCCTCATTTTCCTCACAGTTTTATTTTAAACTGACAGTTTGCATCAGAAGCCAAGATGGAATTAGACAAGCAAAAGGTTTTGGGGGCTAATGACTGACAGATAATGAAGAGAAGGAGCAAGTGTAGGCAGGAAAAGCCTTCAGACCATGGTATGGGTCTGAAACTTAAGAAGAGGGAGGGGAAGGAAAGGGGGAAGGAAAGGACAGTTGGGTAGGAAGATCCTCTGACTGCAGTGCAGCTCTGAAAAAGTCATGGCCAACCTTACAGGGAGCTCCAGAACAAAGACTGTGCATTAGAGAAGTCTCACATTGGGCAGAGATGTGGCCTTAATATCCCTGCCCTGCTAAGCACTGGTGGAGTTGCAGGAGAGAACATGTCCTTGTCGTCAACGCTGCAGTACATCCTGAAAGTATGTAGGTGACTAAATGCAGGCCTGTAGCTAACTGCATGCCGCCTGCCACTCTCACTCTTGGAGAAGTATTTGAGTGAAAAATTGCCATGGCTACCACACACATTTTATAATATTTTTATTCATGTATAATTTACATTCAGAAATGTACAGATCTTTAGTGTGTACAGTGTAACAAGTTTTGACAAATTAATAAATCCATTTATCCCATCTCAAACAAGGTACCAAACATTTCTTTCACACGAAAAATGCCCTGTGGCCCTTGGATCAAATCAAAACTCCTTTCCTCTGCACACTGGCTTCTCCTCCCCTCCTACAAACGGAGGCAACCATTGTTCTTATTTTTATTACCATAGTTTATTTTGTCTGCTTTGAACTTCATATAAATGGAATCATAGCACATGTTCTGTTTTGTTTCTGGCTTCTCTTATGTAACATAATGTTTTTAATATGCATGCATGTTGCATGATCAGTAGTTTAAAATTGTTTTTTATTCCATTATGTAAATACACCGTCACTTGTTTATACATATTACTTTTATGGACATTTGGGTTGCTTCCGGTTGTTGACTATTATAAAGTTACCATGAACATTTATTTATTCATTTATTTATTTATTTTTTGAGACGGAGTCTCGCTCTGTCGCCAGGCTGGAGTGCAGTGGCGCGACCTCGGCTCACTGCAACCTCCACCTCCCAGATTCAAGCTATTTTCCTGCCTCAGCCTCCTGAGTAGCTGGGACTACAGACGCACGCCACCACACCCAGCTAATTTTTTGTATTTTTAGTAGAGACGGGGTTTCACCATGTTGGCCAGGATGGTCTCTATCTCTTGACATCATGATCTGCCCGCCTTGGCCTCCCAAAGTGCTGGGATTACAGGCATGAACCACCGCGCCCAGCTACCATGAACATTTTTTATCCTTCTTTTGGGTAGACATGTATTTTCGTTAATCTTTGGTAAATATCTAGTTTGGAATTACTGAATCATATTGCAAGTGTATGTGAAATTTATGAGAAAATGACAATTTTCCAAATCATTTGTTCCAGGGGTTCCCAACTCCTGGGCCACAGACTGGTACCCAGTTGTACTGGCACTGGACTGTTAGGAACCCGGCCACATAGCTGGAGGTGAGTGGCAGGCAAGCCACCATTACTGCCTGAGCTCCTCCTCCTGTCAGATCAGCGGCATCATTAGATTCTTATAGGAGTGCAAATCCTATTGTGAACTGTGCATGTGAGGGATCTAGGTTTTGGGCTCCTAATGCCTGATGATCTGAGGTGGAACGGTTTCATTCCAAAACCATCTCTCCACAACCCCCAGCCCCATCCATGGAAAAATTGTCATCCACGAAACCAGTTCCTGGTGCCAAAAAGGTTGGAGACTGCTGATTTGTACCGTTTTTCACAAACAACAGGCTATCAAACACAGGTTGTGTTTGGTTGGCATTTAATCTAATCTGTGTATCAATTTGGGGTAAACCATTTTAACAACATTGAGTCTTCCAGTCAATGAACATCATACATCTCTCCATTTATTTAGGACTTTTGAATTTCTCTCTCAGAAACGTTTTGTTAACACTGTAGGGAATATGTAATCACTTGTTAAATACACTCTGAATTGTTTTATATTTTTATACTATTGTAAATATTATTGCTTTTAAATTTTCATTGATCAATTATTCATTGCTATTATATAGAAATAAAGTTAACTTTTGCACATTGACCTTTTAGTCTGTGAACTTCCTAAAAGCATCGATTACTTCTGGCTGTTTGTTTGTAGATTCCTTTGTGTTTTATATGTCCATCATCATGTTGTCTTCCAAAGATAAAAATTTATTCCTTTCCAAACTTTATGTATTTACATGTAATTTCTTTTCCTTACTTTACCTCCCTGGCTAGGACGTCTACTATCACGGAAGTGGTGAGAGCAGACATTTTTGCTTTCTTTCTGATCTTTAGGAGAAGCTCTTCAATATTTTAACATTAAATGTTCTCTTCATTATGGATCACACTTTCTTCCTTCATTAAATGCCTTATTTTAAAAATTCAATTCCAACATTGAGTATAAGATATCAGTGGTGGTTTGTTTTCTTTCTCAAACAGTACAAGCTCTTTCCTTATTTGGCTGTTGGAAGAAAGGCTGTTTATTCTGATTCTTTCTAGAGTTTGAGTTGAGCTTAGGCTGGCACACAGTTTAAGTACCCTCAGAACGGGAGCTAAAATGGCTCTCTGCTTAGCCATAAAGAATTCATGTCAGCCTGCGGCAGTGCCATGTGCCTGTAGTCCCAGCTACTTGGAGACTGTGGCAGGGGGACTGCTTGAGCCCAGTAGTTTGAGGCTGCAGTGCCTTATGATAATCACACCTGTGAATAGGCAGCGCACTCCAGCCTGAGCAACATAGCAAGACTGTGTTGCTAAAAAAGAAAAAAAAAAAAAAAGAAAAAAAATTCACCCTTGTAGTCAGTCCATCAAGCTTTCCTTAAATCCAAGACCCTCTGTTAATTCCATAGGAAAGTATAATTTTTGTTTTGTCTCAGAGATTCTTGTTAGCACAAACATAAAGGTCTTTTGTAGTCTTGTATACCCTAACCCATTAACATTTCATTTTGTTGTTTTTCTTCCATTTGTGGGTATCTGTTGTGTGTTTAAATCTTCATACTTGTGAGAGCTCAATTTTGTTCTAGTGATAGTCTTTGTTTTTCCTTGCTTTCCTCATTGTCTATTGTTACCTGTGCTTCTTTCAATTTATTTCCATTTTTCTGATGATTTTGCTTTTGTCTTTTGCATCTTTCCTAAGATCCACTATCTCAGGTTTCATCTCCTCCTCCTTTTGTCTTGTCGTATCTTTCCTATATTCTTTTATACTTGATCCATTTCTTTTTTATAGTCATCCTTTATAAAAATTATTGTTTTACAAAAAAATTGTAAGTGTTTATCACATTTTTTATCTTCTTTATGGCCACCTTTGTGTAGTCTGTTGGTAAATCTTGTTGCTCTCTTCCACATGTTTATCTTACAGTATCTATGTATTGAGGCCGTGCCAATATCCTTTATTACTTGTAATTCAATGAGTTAAATTTCCCAGACCAGCTATTTGCAGGAAGATCTTGATTAGGAGGGAGAGGCCAAGATAATCTTCCAGGCTTTATAACTCAAAAATTCCCTCTTCTACAAATATAGCACACCATTGTTTGTGATGCTTTGTTTAGCCCCAAATCAGGTTCAGCAGGGTTTCTGCTGCCAGTTTTGCTTACTTAATTTTTTACACCCTTGAAAATAAGCAAATTAACTTTTTTTCTTTAGAAAAAGCAATTTTTGCTGCTTTTGAGATCCGCTATTATTGAACAGTCTTGCCACTTTTTTCATTCTCTACTATGCAAATTTTCAGGTCTCATCTGCTCTTGGTAGCTCATAGATGTTCGTTAAATTTGCTTATATATTGTTTGTAGGTTTTTTTTTTTTTTCCAAAGTCATTTTTCTCATTACTTTTGTATGATTTCCAGAAGGGGGAAAAATCCCCACTTACACAGCCATGTTCATATCAGAAGTCACCTAAACATGTTTTGGCAGAAATCTAAATTCTAACTCATGTCTCATAAGACAGTGTTATATCTAGTCTCTTGAATAACATGAAATGTAATTGTAAATGCAGTAGTCAAGGATTGAAAATGCTAAGTTTGCTAATTTTTCTTATCAAAGAACACATACAGAGTATTTCCCAGTAGTTCCTACTAAAAGAAATTCTATCAACTGCAATTGCTAGAGCTATTCAGCTGATTATCAAAATACTTTAATTTGTCATCTAAAAAGTGATTGCTTAATAAAAGTAAGCATTCTAAAACTCCAGAAATAGGCAGAGTGAACTGTAGGGTAGCCTCCAGCTTTTCTTAGTGCACTAAGTCATGCAAGTATACCTAGTAGAGTTACATGAGCTATGAGGGGTTATAAGTGCAAGGATATATTTCCCTGTGAAATTAGAGCAGGCATTGAAGTTGAAGGATGGCTCCTAGTGAGTTTTCTTTGGGGAACACTAAGTAATCAGCAGTACAAAGGTCACAGAAGTATCTTATGAAGCCAACCAACCACCTATGGCTTTCTGTGGCTGTGGAACTGATCAAGTCCAATGAAGACTGAGAGCATGGGGACATGACCAAAAAGAGAGAGGAAAAACAAAGGAGAAACACACAGGGCAATAAACAGCCATTTTTATATGGACATCATATTTTATAACATTATTTATTTTTAATATATCCTGAAAATGCAGAATGATTAAGAATAATGAGGAATCTTGCCTTCAGCCGCTTCCTCTATTTTATCTGACTCCATATAGGGTATTGCTCCCCAACTTTTTCCCCTCACATGAAGAAAATGATAATTGTGTCACTCTAAAGTAGACTGGAGAGGATTAGGGGTATTAGTGGGGAAAAATGATTACCTTTCTTTACATAATTATAAGAAAAACAAAATACAACTACTAGGGAAGATATTAAGTATAGAATTTGTATAAAATTTCAAAATAAAGTATTTTTGAAATTTTAACGGGACATTCGAGCTTGCTTTTCTGACCATAATACTTTAATAGTGGGTTTTGTGTGTGAAATGGCTACATACACTTCTTGGTTAAACTTAGGATTAAAAGAATAACAGGCAAAGTGTTTGTGAGAGTGCCTAGCAAATGGTAAATGCTATTTAACTGCATATAAAATTTTGTGGAAAATTTTAAAGTCTTCTTTTAGAGTCATTCAAAGTTCACAGGAGTTGAAATGTCCTCCAGGTTCATCCATGTGGTGGCAAATGACAGAATTTCCTTTTTGTAAAAGGCTTAATAGTATTCCATTGTGTATATGTACCACCTTTTCTTTATCTATTCATCTGCTGATGGACACATAGGTTGGTTCCATATTGTGAATACTGCTGCAATAAACATGGGAGTGCAAAGATCTCTTCAACATACTTATTCCATTTCCTTCGGATATATGCCCAGTAGTAAGACTGTTGAATCATATGGTAGTTCTATTTTTGATTTTTTGAGTAGTCTCTATACTATTTTCTATAATGACTGTACTAATCTACATTCCCACCAACAATGTACAAGGATTCCCTTTTCTCCACATCCTTGCTAAGATTTGTTATCTTTCGTCTTTTTTTATAATAGCCATTCTAACAGATGTGAGATGACAGTCACTGTGGTTTTGATTTGCATTTCCCTAATGATTAGCGATGTTGAGGATTTTTTTCAAATACCTATTGGTTATTTATATGTCTTTCTTTGAGAAATGTCTATTCAGGTCCTTTGTCCATTTTTTAATCGTTTTGTTTTTGTTTTTGTTTTTGCTATTACTTTTGGATATTAACCCCTTACGGTACGTATGGTTTACAAATTATTTTCTCCCATTCTGTAGGTTGTGTCTTCATTCTATTGATGGTTTCCTTTGTTGTGTTCATGGTAATCACCATGGGTTTTCTCATAGACTACCTCCCTAGTACATTTAAAATGCAAGTTCATTGGCTGGGCACGGTAGCTCATACCTGTAATCCCAGCACGTTGGGAGGCTGAGGGGGGTGGATGAAGAAGTCAAGAGATCAAGACCACCCTGGCCAACATGGTAAAACCTCGTCTCTACTAAAAATACAAAAATTAGCTGGGCATGGTGGCACACACTTGTAGTCCCAGCTACTCGGCAGGCTGAGGCAGGAGAATTGCTTGAACCCGGGAGGCAGAGATTGCAGTGAGCCAAGATTGTGCCACTGCACTCCAGCCTGGTGACAGAGTGAGACTCCATCTCAAGAAAAAAAAAAATATATATATATATATATATATATATATATGCAAGTTCAATATATGTGTTCATGTGTGTGCATCCGCGTGTGTGTGTGTGTGTTCCCCAAACCCCAAATACAGCAAAGCAAAGAGAAAACAGGGCAGCTTTTAAAAACGAACCTGTTTCAACAGAGCTGAAAGGATTATTAACAGATTTAGATTTAGCAGTTTCCTCAAACCAAAGGATGTTTTATATTTATTCTTGCATTCTAAAAAATTTATGACACATAACAATATAAAAGTCCTTAAAATTTATTGAAAGTGTAAGTAATATTTTTAAAACATATACTCATGTAACCAAATTCAGGCCAGAAGATAGTCTGAGAATGGAAATTTACATTCCAAACTCACACTGAAATAGAGATGCAAAAATCCTAAACAAAATATTAACAAATAATATGACTGATCTCAGAAACAGTATTGAGTAAAAGAAGGAAGACACAAAAACACAGACATGTACAATTCCATTCACGTAAAATTCAAAGTCAGACAAAACTGTATATTTTTTAAGAAAGAATACATGGGTGGTAAAGCTATAAAGAAAAGTAAGAAAAGTATTATAAAAGTTGAAATAAAACTAACCTTGAAGTTGAGGACTTGTGATTAAAGAGGTGTTCATGGAGGATTTCTTGGATGCAAAAGCTGTCTTCTATCTTTGAGGTCTGTGGTCTCATAACGTAAGAAATAGGTGGGGGGACTCTTCCTTATTTTTTCTAATCTCAGGAATAGTTTGTGTAGACTTGAATTATTATTTTTTTGAATGTCTAGTAGAACCAACCATTGAACCCATCTGGGCCTGACCTTTCCTATATGGAAAAATTTTAGACTACTGGTTCATTTAATGATTACAGGATTATCGTTATAGTATTCACATAACACAATACTGTTAAATTATATTTTTAAATGAGTTTTCCATTTTATCTAAACTTTCAATAATATTGGCAGAAAATCATTCATAATATTCTGTTATCTTTTTAATTTTTATAGCACCTATAGTGATTTCCTTTATAATTATGATATCCGTTAGTTGTAATTGCATTATTTCCATCAGTCTCACTACAGGTATGTCAGCTCTATTAGTATTTTCAACAAACCAACTTTTGGATTTGCAGATACTCTCTTTTATTCTGTTTTTTTTTTTTCATTCATTTCTGTTTTAAGTTATACTTTCCTTCTTTCTTTTGATGTTCTACTTGATGTCATTTTCCTAACTTCTTTAGATGGGTGCATAGCTACATAATGTACAGGCTTCCTTCTTTTCTAGCATAAGCATTTATGAATGTAATCTCCCTCTACATGCTGCTTTAAGTGCATTGCACAAGTTTTGACATGTAGTATGGTTTAATCATTGACTTAAAAATATTTTCTAATTTCATTATGTCTTACTTGACATCTAGATTACTTAGAAGTGTATCTCTTCACCTGTAATCCCAGCACTTTGGGAGGCTGAGGCTGGCAGATCACTTGAGGTCAGGAGTTCGAGACCAGCGTGGCCTACATGGTGAAACCCCATCTCTACTAAAAATACAAAAATTAGCTGGGTGTGGTGGCACATGCCTGTAATCCCAGCTCCTTGGGAGGATGATGCAGGAGGATCACTTGAACCCAGGAGGCAGAGGTTGCAGTGAGCCAAGACTGTGCCACTGGACAGGTGATAGAGTGAGATTCCATCTCAAAAAGTAAAAAATAAATAAGTGTATCTCTTAATTTCTGATATATAGATAGTTTCCTGTTATCCTTTTGTTTTTCATTTCTAGTCTAATTGTGTTGTGGCAAAAGAATATACTCATATGGTTTCAGTCATTTGAAATTTTATTGCATATGCTTATAGTCCAGGGCACAGTTTCTACAAATGTTCCATGGATGCTTTAAAAGAATAGAGGTTCTATGGCTGCTAAGTATATTGGTCATTCAGTATATTGTTAAAGCTGCCTTTAAGGTTTTTCTTTTTATTATTGATGTTTTGCATATTCACTATGATGTATCTCAATGTAGTTTTTTTATTTTATACTGCTTGGGATTCACTGAACTTCTTAAATCTGTACTTTACTGTCTTATTAGTTCCAGATAATTATCCATGTTTTCTCTTTCTCTAGTTTCCTAAGTGCATTCTATATGTGTCCTCATCTATAAAATGAAAATAATAACAGTACTCATCCCACATGTAAGTACTTGTTGATAAAATATAAAATGCTAAATACACAGTACTCAATGATTGACAGCTATTGTCATTACAGCACTTAAAATGAATTTTCCCCAACTTTCCTTAATGTCATAAAGTTTTAGAAATATGCAGATAAATTCAGAGATAAGCAGAAATTACATAATCACTAGCTAGGCAAAGTGGAAAATTGAAGCACTTTCCATTAGAAATCAGTAGAGCAAAGTGGTTATCATCATGGCCCTAAAACCAAAAAGGGCCAGGTTAAACTCTCTTTACAACCTGGAGGAAGCTACTTAACTTCTTCAAGCCCTAGAATCTTCATTTGTTAAATGACAATAGTTATCATACCTGACAGCTCGTTCTAAATTTTAAATGAAATTCTATAATGCATTTAATATTTCAATAAAAGGCAAAGATGTAACTATTACAAAAGAAAGAGCATTATAATGATACCCAATTTTAATATTCTAAACTCTCTATGAGGGGAAAGAACTATTTTAGAACTTTCTTGAGATGAGTGTTTACCAAATAAATTTGCTAAGGTATATTTGCAGTATTCACTCAGCATTTTTAACCCTGTTACATGTCAGGCACTGATAGCTGCCAGAGGTATAAAGATCAATGCTCCTGAATAATTCACAGTAGATGATCCAGATATTTAACCAAATAAGCACAATACAATGTGAGCAATGAGATGGTAGAGAACTATACAAAAGGCTATGAGAACACAGATTTCACAGAAAAGACATTTAATATAAGCAGAGATGTTCCAGTCAATGGGAAGGGGAGGTTAAGGTGTATAACATGGGAACATCTGCTATACAGGCTGAGCATCTCTAATCTGAAAATTCAAAACCCAAAATCCTCCAAAATCCAAAACTTTCTGAGTACTGATGTGATGCCACAAATGGAAAATTCCACATCTGACTTCATATGATAGGTCACAGTCAAAATGTAGGTGCACAACACGTAGTCTATTCAGTGCTCCCAAAGGAAAAATAAATTACCTTCAGGCTATGTGTATAAGGTATACATGAAACATAAATGAATTTTGTTTAGACTTGGGTTCCAACTCTAAGAGTATCTCATTATACATGTACAAATATTCCAAAATCCAAACATATCTGAAATCTGAAACTTTTAGTCCCAAACATTTTAGATAAGGGGTATTCAACCTGTATTTGTGAAACAGCTGTAACAAAGGGTATGTACTACGGAGTAGTGACAGATGCCACTTGAAGATTTGGGGCCATACTTGCAGGTCTAAATGTGCTATGTTGAGGGGTTTGGACTGTTACTACATAGATACTGGGAAGCTTCTGAAATGTTCTATGGCCCCAAAACAATGACAGGATCACATTTCTACTTTTTGGAGAATAATTGGCAATAGTAAACAAGATGGACTGACTACAGTGAAAAACGAAGGCCAGCCAATTAGAGCATTATTATAATAATCAAAATAAAGAAAAGATAAAAAATAGTCATCAAATGTTTTCAATGCATTGAGAGAATGCTCTTCCAACTTAGAATAACTGCTTCCCAGATTTGCTATAGCCTCCTAAATGCGAAAATTACATTATTATTTACATAGAATAAATATGCATTAGATTCCTTTGAGATATTTTACAGAAAAATAAATTAATTTCCTTTTGAAAATTACATGCAAAAAAATTCATTCTATTATAACCTATCATTCATTTTATTATAAGGGAATTATAAAAGTTATAGAAAAAATATCCATCTTCCCTTTTTAGAAAAGAACACTAGTCCTTTTCGTTCCCCTGCCACAGAGGAGGCATTGGAAACAATGATCAGCTCAGATTAAAACCCTATTGTACTAAAAAACTCAGAATCCTGACTTAACTAGTCTAAGGAGATACCAGTAAGGCTTATTAGAAAAGGGAGCCTTGGTATAAAAGCATAAAGAATTGAGTTCTAACCCCCTCCACTCTTCACCCTATCCTGTTGCCCAAACACCCTTAGTTAAGGAGTGATCAGCTCTTTGATCTCTTCTCTTTTAAAATAACCAAATAGCTCTTGTTTTGACTCCATGGCTAAACTCCATCCTTGCAACAGGAGTTTTATTTCTACATTGGTAGTTGAGTTTCTAACAAAAAAGACAATTTAATGTATCTTATATTTTGTAATATGTTCTAAAGACTAAATTTAAATAATTTCATGGCTATCCTGACTTCTTTCCATAGTAAAATTTTCCTTTTGTAAGAGGCGACCTGTGTACACAGGCAGAGTAAATTAACTCCTGCCTCAAAGTTGCTGAGAAAATGAATTGCTTAAGAAGATTAGAGTCATTTTCTTTACTTAGAGGTATTCTTGACAACCCACACTGAAATTACACAAGATTAACTCCATTAACACCATTTCCCATTCTTTAAACTAGTAGCTTTTTAGAAAGCAGCATTTAGACTGAATAGTTCAAAGCATATTTTAAGAGGAGATCTCAAGATGCTTAGAAATGCTAAATAAGTATCACTTAAGGATTTAGAATGGAGTGCTGAGAGGTCAAGTAACATATTGGTCATACAGTGAGCTGTAAGTGAAATGAAAAGATGCTGCTTGATTTTCTCTTTGCCATTTAGTCTGCATATTCCATTTGCAAGTGGCATTTCAAATCAAATGAAAACTTAAGGAATATAACACTGTTAATCCCTCAAACACATGGATATTATTTATTTTTGTCTTTCCCATAGCATTTTATAGAGTACCTTTCACTTATTCAAATATTTGTTGGTTATTATGCCATATATTTGACATTATTTTGTGGCCTATTAAATACATATAAATCAGAGGGCTTAGAAAAACAGATTAAAACAGTACTATAAGACAGAATCTTTCTGAAATTAGAAAGCAAAATCTATTAACACAGGCCCAAAACTTTAAACTAGTTATCCTAGCTGCCATTGGTGCCATTAAAATGTACAATGCATAAAAATCTCTCTCTCTCAAAATGTTGTCATGAGCCACCAAAACCATTCTGAACAAATGCAATCATAACCCGTTAATTCCCTTAAAATTTCCCTCTTTGATCTTTAAGTAGTCTTCAGTGTTTTTAACTGCAAAATAATACACTATATACTCATGTTTGAAATTCAAACATCAAAAGTAAATGGAAGAAAAAAGTCCTATTTTCCTACCTCCCCATATCTTCCTCCAACCTCTTTTCCTACTCTTACATTAATGTAAAAAAACTTTGCATTAAATTATATAGAGTTTCATTTTCTTTCTGTTCTCTTAAAGATTGCTCCCAGATAGAAAATGTTAAGGAACATTGACCTAGACAGCTCTTAAAGATCCCAATTTGAATGAACTACTGAATCCCCAGATTTAGAAATAGTTGTTTCTACTACTACAAAAAAAACCTCTAAAAATATGAATTGTAATTACTTTATGCTAAGACTAAGTCAGATCAGACCTCAATGGAAAGTCACTAACCATTTTATTATAAAAATTTTATCAGGGAGCATAGTAAAGTAATACTAGCTATAATAATACTAGCTGAAATTTACTGAGAATTTGCTAGGCACCAGACACTGTTCTTAGTGTTTCATAAGATTTTCTAAAATCAAATCTCTATCAGTAATATCTTAAGATATAGCATGTGATCATCAACGCCTCTGCTCATAATGTCTTAAATGTGTACATATTTCATAATTTTGTTTGATGCAACACTATCTTGGACTGAAAAATGATAACTAACAGTACTTCAAGTCTGAGAATTCTACAACAGAGTCAGTGGGTTACTAAAGTCACATATTAAAGCAGTTGTAGAGCCCATCTCTGATTTCAGGGATTCTCAACTGTACCAGTATATTTCCCATACTCTAATCATTCAGGTATTGGTATCATAATTACTGCTGTGTCTATACTATTATTTATTTAATACCTTTAAATTGATTCTACCTCTTTAAAATTAAATTGGGACATGGATGAAGCTGGAAACCATCATTCTCAGCAAACTATCGCAAGGACAAAAAAACAAACACTGCATGTTCTCACTCATAGGTAGGAACTAAACAATGAGAACACTTGGACACAGGAAGGAGAACATCACACACCAGGGCCTATCGTGGGGTGGGGGTGGGGGGAGGGATAGCATCAGGAGATATATCTAATGTAAGTGATGAGTTAATGGGTGCAGTACACCAACATGGCACATGTATACATATGTAACAAACCTGCACATTGTGCACATGTACCCTAGAACTTAAAGTATAATAATAATAAAAAAAGAAATGAAATCACACATCTAAAAATAAAATAAAATAAAATAAATACAAAAATAAATAAAATTAAATTTAGTTTTAAAGGAAACATAATACCATCACATAAACAGGAAGCCAGAACTGATTGCCATAAATAAAAGGGAAAATAAATTCAATAAAACAATGCAATCCTATTAAATTCTAGCTACATATTATATTGTTGCCTGCTGATGTTTCTGAGCCTGAAGCCTGCATAGCTGGCTAAAAAGGTAAATTAGCAAATGTTGATATATGTAAATAGTATCAAGCAGCTTTCTCCTTCCTTAAACAGAATGATTGATGCAAAGACTGAAAATGAATTGCGAAAGAACAAGTTTCTCACTATGCTTTTTCAATGATATTTGTGCCAGGTACCATCTAAAACACCTCCTATGATCTACAATGATTTTACATATTATTACGATACAAATCCCAAAATATTTTGGGAAAACTCCAAAATGATTTGGGGATTTCCTGAAGGGATCCCTTTTACTTTATATTTTGGTCTCAGAATCTCAAAAGGTATCTTGTCTCTGCCAAGACATGGCCCAATATGCCTATTAAATCAATGGCAAGTAATATCAAGTTGGTAGAAATGGAAGTTATATTTTAATTTTTAGTTTGTTTTTTTATGAGATGGAGTCTTGCTCTGTCACCCAGGCTGGGCAATCTCGGTTCACTGTAACCTCCGCCTCCCAGGTTCAAGCAATTCTCCAGCCTCAGCCTCCCAAGTAGCCTAGCTAATTTTTGTATTTTTAGTAGAGACAGGGTTTCAGCATCTTGGCCAGGATGGTCTTGAACTCCTGACCTTGTGATCCACTCATCTTGGCCTTACAGGCGTGAGCCACCACGCCCAGCCTAAATGGAAGTTATTATCCAAAAACTTGTTCTCAGAAGGCAAATGTTAGGTAGATGAAAACAGTACTGATTTAGGAAGTATAATCGCGCTCACCCCACACACTATTTTGTTTGACCTTGATTAGGTTAGTAAACTATTCAGGTATGTTTCCAATCTGCAAAATAAGTGAAGATAATACCTCCACACAGGGTGGGAATATGGATTAAAATGTGAGATACTGACATAATAGATACTCAGAAAATGTTAGTTAAATCAAAAGTTACATGACTTTCAGTTTTTTACAACTCACAAAAAAATCAAGGTGTTTTAATCTTAATATTAATAAAAAGACCTCAATTTGTGTCACCTAACCGACTCCCAGGCACTACTGCTAGCTCAAACAACCTTGGCAATTAAAACTAATTCAAAAATAACAAAGCTGGAGGCATCACACTACCTGATGTCAAACTATTCTACAAGGCTATGGTAACCAAAATAGCATGGTACTGGTACAAAAACAGACACATAGACCAATGGATCAGGTTGGAGAACCCAGAAATAAAGCCACACACCTACAGCTACCTGGTTTTTGTTAAAGTCAACAATAACAAGCAATGGGGAAAGGACTCCCTATTTAATAAATGGTGCTGGGATAACTGGTTAACCACATCCTGAGGATTGAAACTGGACCCCTTCCTTTTACCATATACAAAAATCAACTCAAGATGGATTAACAACTCAAATGTAAAACCTAAAACTATAAAAACCCTAGAAGAAAACCTAGGAAATACCATTCTGGACATAAGACCTAACAAAGATATCATTACAAAGACTCCAAAAGCAATTGGAACAAAGCCAATAATTGACAAGTGACATGCTGGCTCAAGTCTGTAATCCTAGCACTTTGGGAGGCCGAGGTGGGTAGATCACGTGAGGTCAAGAGTTTGAGACCAACCTGGTCAACATGGTGAAACCCCGTCTCTAATAAAAATACAAAAATTAACCAGGTATGGTGGCGGCCACCTGTAACCCCAGCTACTCAAGAGTCTGGGGCAGGAGAAAGGCTTGAACCTGCGAGGCAGAGGTTGCAATGAGCAACTGCACTCCAACCTGGGTGACAGAAGGAAACTCCATCAAAAAAAAAAAAAAATTGACAAGTGGGACCTAATCAAACTACATAGCTTCTGCACAGCCAAAGAAACTACCAACAGAGTAAACTGACAGTCTACAGAATGGGAGAGAATATTTTCAAAGTATGCATGAACAAAGGTCTGATATCCAGAATCTATAAAGAACTTAACAAGCAAAAAATAGCCCATTAAAAAAAGAAGAAAGGACATGAACAGATACTTCTCAAAAGAAGATATCCATGGGCCAAAAGCATATGAAAAAATGCTGAACATCACTAATCATTAGGGGAATGCAAATCAAAACCACAAGGAGATACCATCTCACACCAGTCAGAATGGCTGTTATTAAAAAGTCAAAAAATAACAGATGTTGGGGAGGCTGCAGAGAAAAGGGAATGCTATACACTGCTGGTGGGCATATAAATTAGTTCAGCCTCTGTGTAAAGCAGTTAGAAGATTTATCAAAGAACTTAAAGCAGAAATACCATTTGACCCAGCAATTCCATTATTGGTTATATACCCAAAGGAATATAAATTGCTTTACCATAAAGTCCATGCACACATATGTTCATTACAGCAATACTGACAATAGCAAAGACATGGAACCAACCTAGATGCCCATCAACAGTGGACTAGATAAAGAAAATATAGTACATATATATCAGACAATACTACACAGTCATACAAAAGAACAAAATTATGTCTTTACAGCAACATGGATGTAGCTGGAGGCCACTATTCTAAGCAAATTAACGCAGGAACAGAAAACCAAATACCAAATGTTCCTACTTCTAAGTGGGAGCTGAACTTTGAGTACACGTGGACTCTAAGAAGGGAACAACAGGCACCAGGGCCTACTTGAGGGTGGATGGTGGGAGAAAGATGAGGATAGAAAAACAATGTATCAGGTATTACACTCATTATCTGGGTGATGAAATAATTTGTATGCTGAACCCCCACAAAATGCAATTTACCCATGTAACAAACCTGCATATGTACCCCCAAACCTAAAATAAAAGTTGGAAGAAACAATAAAAATGAAGCAAAACTTTGGAAATGGGGTTATAGAAGGTCAGCAAAAGGTGGGTTTGAGATGTTTGGGTAGGTTAAGTGGGTATTTTGAAGATATGGCTTCTCCTTTGGCATGTTTAATAGTGATGCTTAAAGGACATATTTGCAGTTTAACATGACACTTTACAAATAAATTATCTCCTAATAATGATGTGAAGAAAAAAAAAACCTAATCCAAAGATCATGCCTATGAAGGTCTGAAATGCCCCAGTAAAACTGCAAAAACCTAAGTGACTAGTGATCAGCTGGTCCAAAGCATACTATTAATAATAAAAGTCCTTAAACAAAAAAAAATTTAACATGGCAAGTCTTATTGGCATATAAAATAATATTCCATATGAAAGATATCTCAATACATTTTATGGTGATGAAATAAACTTAGTGATCCTTTATCACAGCTGAAATATTTACTAAATAAATAAATAAGTCTAAAATTATAGTGCCATCTGCAGGCAAAGAAAGTAGTATCAATGATGCATTTCCATGCTTTCACATTTTCTGACTGCTGTTCAAAACTTTTAAAAACTAGGATTTAATAATGTATATAACTCATTTTATGATTGCATTTATAGGACATAATTTATCATATAAAATAAAACATTTTTTCTAAATTTTTTTACTACTTAATAGAGCATCACTTCATTCTCAATATAATATTAAAATGATGGCAGTAATCCAAAGAAAATCAATGCTACTACAATATCCAATTTTTGTGTGTTGAGAATTATTTATTGCCAAAACATATAACAAAAAAAACTTTTTAGTATTAAAAAAAATCCAAATACCCCATCATCTTAACAGGAAGGCATTTTTATTTATTTGTTTTTCTCTTCCAAACTTGCATCTGCAGACATTTATTTAACAATAACTAAATGCCAGGCACTTTTTAAAGCTGCTTTACTTATATTAACTTAGAAAATTCTCACAGTAAGCCTATGAGGTAGGCAATGTTAACATGCCCATTTTACAGATGTTGAAACTGAAGCACATGAGTTTAAATAACTTTCCCAAGGCTGTAGTGCTATACGTGGCAGTGCCAGGGTTCAAACTGGGTAAGTTTGCCTCCAATATCTGTGTTTTTCATCACTATGCTAACATGTCTCTTATTTGTGAAAGATGAATTCAGAGAATTACTGCAGTTGCAATATATGTGTTCTACTTTTGGGGACAACATTTTCTCATGAAACTAAATTGTTCATTGCTTTTTTAAATAACTACATATTTTACCATCAAGTTGATACATATCATTTCACTTACTTTAGTTATGTAATGATGGACTGTGAAAACTGTTTTTAGTGTCTTTATTTGTATATAAAAATATTGCAATAAGCAAATTTTGCATTGCATATAGCTTCTCTTCCTTCTTTTGGATTTTATTTCCTTATGCTAACATTTCCCAAAATGGTTAAACTGGCTTAAGTATATAAAGTATCACATTACTGATATATAATGCTCCATACTGCTGTTTTAATTTCATCATGATATCTTACCAACAATGAAAGAAATGCTCAGATATTCCCAAATCAATACATGCCTACATGCCAGTCATTCCTCCCCCACCCTATCCCTGTATTTAACTGATATAAAATGGTTAAGGATGATTTATAATGTGGGATAGCTAAATCAACAAAAATTAAAATTTTCAAATGGGCACAATGTTTTATTCCTCCAGCAACAGAAAATGTGGAGATAATCCTATTATTTGTCACTTATGAAGCTGGCATTGTCTTGATTCTATCAGTAACCCACACACAAAAAAATCAACAACATACTCAAAGTCACCAGTAAGTGTCAGAGCCAGAATCTAAGCATAAATCTGCCTGACTCTAACACCTGTTTTAGATAATATGAAAAAAAATTACAAATGGTCAAGAGGATCAGCATATGCCAAGATATAAAAATTGGATGAGAAATTTTATTTCAGTCTTCATCAAAGATTATGTCTCACAAAGAGGTAATAACTACTCTGGGGTACCTATCACATACAGAGGGATGATAGTTCCCTTGTATATTGTTCTGATCAATAATTTCAAAAATAGGAAAGGAGGACAATAATAATTAGCAAAATGCTTCATCTGTGTTTCTCTCCAACATTTGCTTCACTGCAACCTAGTTTCACCAAGGTTCTAAGCAAGGAGCTGGAGGATATGAACATTCACAACTTTTTTTCTTAAATGTTTTCTTGCAGTATTATATATATTCCTAATGGTTTCAAAAGATTGTAACTTTATGACACAGAATAAAGGTCACTGAAACATATAATAGAAAAAAAAAACCCCGGCTTTGGGGTCACATGGACCTTAAATTTAGACCCTGACACTTACATGTCCTCTATAAAATTATAGTATCAAATCCTAACTTCTCAGGATGCTGTGAAAATTAAAAGAGATAACAATTATGAAGCTCCTAACACATGGGAGGTGCTTAAGACATTTTAGTTCCCTTTCCTTCAAAGAGTGACACATATACGGTTATACCAAGCGTATCAGTTTAAAACGTCATGCTTCATTATTTCCTTCAGACAAACGGTAGCATAGCATGAAGCATCAAGATCAAAAGAGATCAAAAGAGACAAAGCTGTTTCATCAATGTGGGAACCTTTCATTTTGACATCAATGTCATGATCTTCCATTAGTTGGTATGAGAGATTACGGGGATGTTTCAAAATCTGTCTATAGCATCCTGGTACATTCAGTTTCAGAGTAGGTACTTTAAACCTACATGTCTGTAGTCCATCTCTGCTAAGTATGTCATGGTACCACTGCCCTACCTTGTTCTTTGGATACTGAATATTGTATCCAAGTATTGGAAGAACCACCTGTGAAACAAAAGACGGAAAAAATATGAAAATAGCCTTCAAAAAGATACATGATCATATTTTTAACGTACTTTTATGACTGGGACCCGGATTTGTAAAAACAGTCTCAGAATATAAACATCACAATCAGCCTAAAACATACTTTAAATAATATGCTATGATATTTTTATGCTGCCAAAGAAAATAGCTAACTAAAATCAAGGACTCACAATAACTAAGGTAACCAACTCAAATCAGATATTATTAGACAATTCACTATTCAAGAAGTTTAGGTACACTTAATTAGCTGATATCGACTTAATCTCTATAGAATAAAGCATGTACTGTCTGTAACATGAAGAGTAACCTCTACTGCTCAATCACATTACCAGTATTTTGGTGGGCAATCTTAAATTTTCTTATTTCTTCCAAACAAGAAAGCAAACACATAGCAACACATTCAATATTTATTTTCTTAGCTGCTTGTGAGTAAACATTGCATTTTGTGGGGTATTCTTCCTTTGCTGGTGTCTTCTAGACAGTTTTCTTGAACAATACCAAAAGGTAGTCAAGAAAAGGAAGAAGGTAAAAAATTCAAATATACACAATATGAATGAATCTGAAATTCACTATGCTAAGTGAAAGATGCCAGACACAAAAGGTCATATACTGTAGTATTCCATTTATATGACATTATTTCAAAGGCAAAACCATAGTGACAGAAAACCGACCAGGGGTTGCCCAGGGTGAAGGATGGGAATGGGCACAGGAAAATTTGGAGAGGGGAGGAAACTGCTCTTTATGACTGATGTTTGTGGCGGCCACACAGTCCTACATTTATCAAAAATATGTTGATCAAAGCCTAGACAATTATAAACTACGTGAATTTAATTGTATATAAATTATACCTTAATTTAAAAGTTGTTTAAAAAAAAAGAGGAGGGGAACTAGTCAACATTTTGCTTTTTGGGGACAACATCTACACTTAGGTCTAAGTGATACTAATTTTTAAGCAAATTTACCTGATGTATTGCATACATATTAGCTGATCCCTCCTCTTCAGTTACCAGGTGAACCTAGTTTTAAAAAACATGAAAATATGAACGATTTCCACATGTTCCAAATTTCCTCCACTTTCAATTTTCCCTAACTCTATTACATATAAATCAGTTCCTACGCTGAATATACATAGACCCAAACAAGATCTTATCATAATTTGTTTCTGGAGGTGTAGAATACATAAAAATTAGAATGATTCTTCCTGCTTTAACCACTAATCACTGACGTTGGATAACATGGAGAAAGGTGGACTGCTGAAAACTTTGAGGCAATACTTTCACCTCAATCACCAGCAATCTTTTTCTAAATCACAAAGTTTTTCTTTGTTAGGCTGAATCAAAAACCCGCTTCTATAATATCAACCCACTGCCCACCCCCACTTATCTCTGTCCCCCGAAAATATAATACTCTCTACAGAACTGATGTTTCTCTGGCTGGATGTGGTAGCTCACATCTGCAATTCAGTGCTTTGGGAGGATTGCTTGAGGCCAAGAGTTTGAGACCAGCATGGAAAACATAGGGAGAGCCTGTCTCTATTTAAAGAAATTTTTTTTAATTAGCCAGGTGTGGTGGCACATGCCTGTAGTGCCAGCTACATAGGAGACTCAGGCAGGAGGATCGCTTGAGCCCAGGAGTTCAAGACTGCAGTGAAACACGATGGTGCCACTGCACTCCAGTCTGGGTGACAGAGCAAGACTCTGTCTTTAAAATAAAATTGAAAAAAAAAAAAAAATGTAAAGAAGTGGTATTTCTCAGCATTTGTTTCATAGAATGGTAACAACTACCACATACAAGAGGAAAAAAAGGTGCATGATAGATTAACTCTATGAAATGTTGCTCTAGGATATCACAGAATAAGTAGTTTGCTTTCTCTTATATATGAAAGCTCAAACAGAAAGGCATCTATCCTCCCTCCACAAGGTTTCACAGCATTCTCATATGTATTCATCACACGGTACAGTGTCTAGAGCCCTTCTAAATCTACCTGCTTTCCCCTCAACTCTCCCTCATCTTATCAATAATGTCACACCTTTTTTGTTTATAATTTGGGGGTTTTTTTTGTTTATTGGTAACTAACCTCTTTCAATTACTGCACTCAGAAACAGATAGAAAGCTTCAGATGTGATCTGATCAAACTACAAGAGACATACTACATGGAATTATGATCTCTCTTGCATTATCATTTCTAGCCTTTTCTCTTTCACAGAGTCATAAGTATACCTACATACTGTGATTTAAGTAATTTATGAAAACATTGAATAAACATGGTCAAGGTATAAAACACCATGCTTTGTCTTTAGAGAATTCCCTCCAGGTTGATATCCAATAATTCATGAGCAAACGTGTTTTCCTTGTATGGCTGCTCCCCAACTACAAATTCACCTACGTTTTTAATTGTCTAACTCACATTTCTCCATCTTGCCCATACACACACACAAAAAGAAGTTACCAAGTGATTTGAAATGTAGCTACACCTGTTAGTCTAGTAATCCTATCAAAAGAAGGAATCAGATTAGTTTTCTATAATTTTTCATTGCAGATGCACATTACATGCCCCATATACCATTTATTAAGAATTGTATTCTTTTTCCTTTTCATATTTTATATTTTGGGCCTCTAAGTCCTGCCTTTTCTTTCCTCAGTGCTAATAAAATAAGTGATCGATTTTAAAATATATAGAAACATTGTTTTTGCTGCTCATAAAAGGAAATTCTGCAAAATATGTATGAGAAAATGTTTTCTCCTACAGCTCCAAAAAGAAAGCAGCTAAAATGCCAGTCACAAAACTATCCTTGTAAATGTTATTCTGAATGAAGAAGTCTTATAAAACTCATGCATTTCAAAAATTGTTGCTGTATCTTGTGAAAGTAATCTTTAACTTCCAAAAATCTGATTTAGAAATGGATGACTTACTAGTTAGTGTGCTTTCCAATATTTAAATGGATACGTTATCTGGGAGGTGTTAAGAAATGATAACGATTTTTTGTTATTTATCAAAAGGGGATCATTGGCACATCTCTTCTCCCCCACATGAGGTAAAATAAAACTTATAATGCTGCTAGGTTTCTTTTCACACAGAGTTTGAGTCTGTATCTCAACTAAATTACCATTCTTAGCAACATATGCTGCCTCCTAGTGACCATTTTCTTCTTTCTTTCCTATTAGGTTGGAGCAAAAGTAATTGCAGTTTTTGCCTATTCATCCATTTAATGAAACAGTGAAGCAGACAGCTGATGTTCTGGCTTATGCAATCTTTACTCCCTCTTTTCAAGTAGTAGCACTCTCGTTTTCCAAGGGACCTCTCCCAGGTGTCAGATGTGGGTTAGGGTCCCAGGAAGGAGTCCCAGGAATGCAGGTTTAGTCAATCACATACTGCAGTTCACACTTTCTGGTTTGGTTCTGTACATATGATCCAGGCCAGGCCATTCCTAGCCACTGAGACTCAATTACACAGCTTTTGTTGGCACTGTTGGGAAAGAAAAATCATTCTTCTGCAGAGAAACAAGTCTAGAGTGGTGACAAATGAGTCTAGAGTGGTTAATAACCATCTTGCCACCAAAGGTGTAAGCTAGACTGGGAATGGATCTAACACAGAGAAAAGCAGAGCTGAATGATCAAAAAAAAGGCGATCGTTTAGGACACTTAAGTCCCAAATACAGCTGTGCCTGAATCAATCATGGGCTTTTTCAGTTACAAGGGCCAATAAATTCTCGTGTTTCTTTAAATTACTGTAGGTTTGAGGTGGCTTTCTATTACTTAAAACCAAAAAACCTCAATTAATACGTCAAGAATTCTGACATTAATTTAGATAATGTTTCCTTTATGTAGAGTTCAGAGTCTGTTTTACCTCTATGTTTGAAAAACTGGACCATGTTCTAGTTCTCACTACAGACTACTTCTCTATACTCCATGATTTTTCTAGTAGAGACCAAACTGGGCTAGGAGTTAGGC
The DNA here is from genome assembly GCF_003255815.1 of Theropithecus gelada. Taxonomy (NCBI): domain Eukaryota; kingdom Metazoa; phylum Chordata; class Mammalia; order Primates; family Cercopithecidae; genus Theropithecus; species Theropithecus gelada. The sequence goes on from NW_020257754.1 coordinate 1,981,485, forward strand.
AGCTGGGTCTTTTTAATTCCACTACCTGTGTGACTCTGAATGTCTCCTCTCCAATCTGGGACCCAATTTTCATTCTATAAAATGGTGTGGGGAAAAGAAAGAGAGATCAGACTGTTACTGTGTCTATATAGAAAGAAGTAGACATAAGAGACTCCATTTTGTTCTGTATTTGAGATGCTGTTAATCTGTAACCCTACCCCCAACCTTGTCCTTGCAAGAGACATGTGCTGAGGTGACTCAAAGTTTAAGGGATTTTGGGCTGTGCAGGGTGTGCTTTGTTAAAGAAGTGCCTGAAGGCAGTATGCTTGTGAAAAGTCATCACCATTCTCTTAACCTCAAGTACCCAGGGACACATACACTGCAGAAGGTCGCAGGGACCTCTGCCTAGGAAAGCTAGGTATTGTCCAAGGTTTCTCCCCATGTGATAGTCTGAAATATGGCCTTGTGGGAAGGGAAAGACCTTATCATTCCCCAGCCTGACACCCATGAAGGGTCTGTGCTTAGGACGATTAGTAATAGAGGAAAGAAGGCCTCTTGACAGTTGAGATAGAGAAAAGCATCTGTCTCCTGCCCATTCCTGGGCAACGGAACATCTTGGTGTAAAACCCCATTGTATGTTCTATTTACTGAGAAAGGAGAAAACCGCCTTAGGGCTGAAGGTGGGACGTGCTAGCGGCAATGCTGCTCTTTATGCACTAAACAGGTTTATGGAGATGTTTGCATATGCATATCAAGGCACAGCACTTTTCCTTAAACTTATTCATGTCACAGAGATCTTTATTCATATGTCTTACTGCTGACCTTCTCCCTACTATAATCCTATTATCCTGCCACTTCCCTTTTCTAAGATGGTAAAGATAATGATCAATAAATACTGAGGGAACTCAGAGACTGGTGCCACGCGGGTCCTCTGTATGCTGAGCAGCGGTCCCCTGGGCCCACTTTTTCTTTCCCTATACTTTGTCTCTGTGTCTCATTTCTTTTCTCAAGTCTCTCCTTCCACCTAACGAGAAACGCCCACAGGTGTGGAGGGGCAGGCCACCCCTTCAAATGGGAATTAAAAAAGAGTGTCTCTAAAAATCCTTTTCTTCTCTAAAATCCAATGACTTTATTAGGTTACATATGAAAGTGTTATTCAAATTTTCACTAATTTTTAAAATTTATGAGACTGACATGATAATGTTAGAAAATAATTTGTTCTTTTTGTATTACAGTACTATTAAATGAACTTCCTTGCATGATTTATGGAACCCAGTTTCATTAGTTCAAACCCACAGAGATAAAAACAACTGGACAGCCAGGCACAGTGGCTAACGCCTGTAATCGCAGCACTTTGGGAGTCCGAGGCGGAGGGATCACAAGGTTCGGAGATCAAGACCATCCTGGCTAACACGTTGAAACCCCGTCTCTACTAAAAATACAAAAAAATTAGCCAGGCGTGGTAGCAGGCACCTGAAGTCCCAGCTACTTGGGAGACTGAGGCAGGAGGATGGCGTGAACCCGGGAGACAGAGCTTGCAGTGAACCGAGATCTCGCCACTGCACTCCAGCCTAGGTGACAGAGCAAGACTTCGTCTCAAAAAAAAAAAAAAAAAACTTGACAAGGAGGAAATGGAAGAACCAAGCTTTAAAATATAAACTATATTATAACTTCACTAATATAAATGTCTCTAAGGCACTGTTAAGAGGAAATTATGAATCACATTTAGATAAAATCACATTTCCATAAAAGAAATACACATTACATGTTCCCTATACCATTATAAAAATCATATTCATTCTCCTCTCCATATTTTAAGTTTTGAGTCTCTAAATCCTACCTTTTATTTTCTCAGTGTTAACTAATATAATAAAAATAGATTTTCAATGGATATTTATGTGAAAGCATAGAGAAAGGTCTAGAAAGACATATAACAACGGAGGTTGAGTCTCTGGAGGAAGCAGAAGGAATCACATTAGGATACTAGCAGGGATTGCAGAGTCATCTGCAATGTTTTTATTTTTATTTTTAGGCAGAGTCTCATTCTGTCACCCAGGCTAGAGTGCAGTGGCACAATCTCAGCTCACTGCAACCTCCACCTCCGGGGTTCAAGAGTTTCTCCTGCCCTAGCCTCCTGAGTAGCTGGGATTACAGGTGTGTGCTACCATGCCTCGCTAATTTTTGTATTTTTAGCAAAGACAGGGCTTTACCATGTTGGTCAGGCTGGTCTCAAACTCCTGACCTCGTGATCCGCCCACCTCGGCCTCCCAAAGTGATGGGATTACAGGCATGAGCCACCACGCCTGGCCTTGATTTTTATTTTGATGGGCTGTTTTGTGCATTATTTGCGTAATCCTTTTTAAAATGAGTTTTTTAAAGGAAGCTTTACTACCTATATCTTTCACTCCATACCACTATTTTTATCTTTCCATTTACCAACATGTGCTAAGCCTAAACTGACAGCAGACTTGAAGCAGGAGATGAGTAAATTTAAGTACAAACAGATAAATAAATTACATGTATGTTTAAAGTGTTTCTATAATCAGGGCTTTTGAAAATTCATGTTCTGGTATAGTAACTACTCTTGGAAAACTCTGATGGAATGATACTTACTTTACTATTTGGGAAATTCTCGTCATCAATATCTTCATCCAAACAGACCAAATCACCCTCCACTACTCTTGCTCCATAGGTTGCAAGTCTGTAAGATACTGCCTCATTCCAAATTTTGCTGGTATATGCGTGAACATAGAATATGCGCATGGAATGGGGTAAAGAGAACCATGCCTGGATACAACCTTCCTCGGTCATGCCAAAGCGATGCAATGCCTCCAACAATGCTCTCTCCCGCACTTTGAATTCAGGCATCAAGGAAAGCGTGCCTTTAGCATCCTCTGAAATAAAGGGTAAATCAGGTAGTTAGCCACTTTTATTTAAAGACCAATTTACAAAGGCTTTTGTTCTAATCTCAAACTGAAGCAATGAACATGGGTATTAAGATGATATTTAACGCTTTCGGTTAAATCAAGCTACACTTGAAGAGCTTAAAAAAATAATAAGCATAATATGTACCTACTTTCACTTTTCCCGTTATTAAAAAGAAAAGAAAAACGCAAGAATCCAACGTTCATAACAGCTTACTAAAGTCCCTTACTTCAGAATAGAGATAAACTAATGAAGTTATTCACAGGACTGTTGAAACAAAATCAAACCAACGACAACAACAACAACAAACCCTCAAGGATTAAATAATTTAATTGCTATTGCTGAGCTAGCAGAGACTAGAGTTTTTTAAAGAGCTATTCTGGACATAAACACAGAATTTTTTTTACTAAGAAAGGGTTGAGATCTGGAGCCTTCAGGCACACTATTATGCCTCACAAAATAGGATGCACTTTGAAATGCCGATGACTGGAATCTAGCAAAAAGATGCTTATTCAGGTATGGCCTTGGAATTGGCATTGAAATAAATGTACCAGGTGTTTCTTATGCATATGAATGTTGAAGAATCATTACCATAAGGAAATTTTCATCTCGGGGACTCTATAACAGATACAAATAAGTCACTTTGAATTTTCCTTAGTATTACTTAAATTACTCATAAGAGTTAGAAGTGCCCACACTGTTTACACATTGTGGTGTGGCACAAAAATATTACTTTCCTGTGAATAGCTGCACATATGTAATATGTACATAATTAAAAATAATAAATATTTGAAAACTGACATCCTTTATTTCAATGTAAGTGAAATTCAGTATGTCGGTCAGATATCTGAATGAATCTGACATGGTGTGGTTGCTGTTTTTATTATTTAAATAAAGGTAATATTTATAATATTATAAGTAATATTATTTAAATAAAGGTAATATTTATCTGTATGTAGCACATCCGAGGCATTATTCCAAGGGCATATCTAAATCTCATAATACTCTTTTAGGTACTGTGATTTGCTATAATTTACAGATAAGGAAACTAACACAATAACGTCAAATCACTTGCACAAGATCATACAGTTGGGAAGTATTAAAGTTGAGAGTTAACCCCATGCAATCTGACTCAAGCCACATTCATAACCACTTTTCCTTACTGGTTTTCATCAAGCATTCTATATATACTCCATCATATTGACCTCAAGTTTTAAAAACTGACAGGGCTAATTGGCAACTAGAATGAAAATGCATAAAGTTTGGAATATCATAAATGAACTTTCATTTATTTATGTTTGTATCTCCCCGAGCTGCAATTCATTATATTGCCATCAATGCCAGAGTAGAATTTGGAACTCCTCTCTTTTCAGAGAATTTCACCCAAGAAAAACTAAGAAACTATTTCTCCCATTGCCCCTACCCCTAGACAAGAGTTAGCATAGACAAAAAAAACTTCCAAATCTGACCAAAAACGAAGTGAGTGCCTAAGTCATGGAATAAAAGTATTCAGTATGTAATATACTATAATCGATTTCTTATCACATTTATGTTACAATAAATGTTCTCCTGCTGATAAAACATTTATAGTGTGTATCTGTATCTGCATGGCTATGTACAGGATAAAGAAACTTAAATACCAGTTTGAAGAAAATACTTCTTTGCTCTATTTACAGGATCATCCAAGTCTTCTGGTGTAAGAAACAATTTTATGGCTTTCATCTTGAAAAATCAAGCAAGTAAACATGTGTTAATAAAAATGTCAAATTACTTTCTTAAAAAAAAAGATGCAAATTCTCTAGCATCCTAAAAGAATAGGCATTTAATAATTATACTTGATGCTGCAATTTTCCCTTTAGGGTTTCAAAAATTAAACAGTCAATGTTAAATGTAGAAATAAGCCTTCTGCATGAAATAACTTTATATATAGGTTTAAAATATTATGGACTGAAAAAAGCATTTCCCTATCACTTCCATAATTCCACTTTTGTCATTTTTTTTAAATATTAAGGTTAAAATGTATTGACATTCTTAGTAAGGTGTAAGAATTCTGAAAAGCTTAGGCTAAATGTATTAAACCCCTATTTTTAAACTGTTTCCAAAAGCAAAAAAATTAGAAAGTATTATAAATAGTAAAACTTTTTTGAATTCATTTCAGGTTCTTAACAACCCACCTGAAGAAGCACCAAGAAAACCTAACATATTTCCTAAGACAGTGAAAATTGAGCCCCTTCTGGCCTAAAAATAAATGTTAAATATTTGTTTAATATTTAAATAGATGTATTTGAAAATATTTAATATTTAAATGGCTGGAGCAGAAGTAAAATTAAACCAATGTATTGTTACAGAAGAAAAAAGAAAAATAAACAAAATAAAAGGGCAAATGAAAAAGCAAGACAATGTCCAGGTCAAAGAATTAAACATGGACACAAGAAATGCAGGCAGCTGTAAAGTAAAAAGATCAAGAACCACTCTGAGGGCTCAGAAGTAGAAATTAGTGAACCCCAAAAGCAACCCGCAAAGAAAAAAAAAACAACAACAAAGATTTTAGGTATCCAACTTACCTGAGTCAGAAAAGGGAAGAGGAAAAGAAGTAGCTCTGAAGATGTAGAATGCCTCGCTCCCAGAGCAGAAGTAAAGAAAATAGCTCAGAAAGAAAACATTAAAAAAAGAAGGTTCAGAAGTTTCCGAAGAAAACACAGCTATAACTTTCAGGTTAGGATCAAATGAATTAAAGTTATGTTTCACTCGTTTCACAGCCACAAATATCCTTTTTTTGTTTGTTTTTTTGAGACGGAGTCTTGCTCTGTTGCCCAGGCTGGAGTACAGTGGTGCGATCTTGGCTCACTGCAACCTCTGCCTCCTGGGTTCAAGCTATTCTCCTGCCTCAGCCTTCCGGGTAGCTGGGACTACAGGCACCTGCCACCACACCCAGCTAATTTTTATATTTTTAGTAGAGATGGGTTTTACCATATTGGCCAGGCTGGTCTCGAACTCCTGACCTTGTGAACTGCCCACCTCAGCACAGATATCTTAACTGGCTTTTTTATTTCTCAAGACTTAGAAGTCCTTGAAGAAGAAAAGGATATTGGAAATACAAAAGATAGTTCTCCCTTAAAACCAAAAAGGATTCATAAGACAAAAGATAAAGAGAGACATAAAATTGGAGAAGAGGTTATATCGAGAGTACTATCAAAGTAAGTACACAGCATAAATTCTATTGTCATTGGCAACTGACAGACAACCTAGACTTCTGTCATGCTTTATCTCTATTATTGAGCTAAGAACACAAGGGTAAAACAATAACATCAATTTCAGACCTGACCAACACACATGACAAAAATAGGAAAGTAGCAAGCAGAGGGGAAAGGCAAGCCCTTAATTTCATTTGTGCTCTCAATTTCCTGAATTCTTTGGACTTAAAAATAATTGCCAAAATCTTAATGAAAAAGTTGCCAAATTTAATATTTTATTTTAAATCCTAAATAGATTAAAAGATGTTCCTTTCTTTTTAAATAGTATCTACTAGTTCACTTATTTTGTCACTGTCTTTAGCCCTGGGATTTATTTCTAAAGCACATGTCTTAGAGTAGGAAAGAATTTTAAATAGGTCATTTGACCCAATTTCCCACTCAATTTTCCTTTAGAGTATTCATTTATTCAAACAAATATTATTAGGTATCTGCCACGCGCTAGGTACTGCATACGGTATTAGGGACAGAGCATTGAGTAAAAGAGTCATGGTCTCTGTCCAACTAAAACTTTCTGCCTACTGACAAAATTAAATAAGCAATAACAATAAAATATAATAAAACTTAAGATGGGAAGCCCAAGATGATACAGGATCACAAAATAAGAGGAATTCACTTTTTCTTGGGGAGTAGAATGAGAATATTTAAACTGAGACCTAAAGAATATACACGTTGGGGAGGGAGTGCTTCAGGCAAAGGAAAGAAGAGACAGCTTTTTAGCTGCAAGAATCAGCCTCTAAGATGGCCCTCAATGCTCTCCATCACTTGGTCTTCACACGTGATGTAGTCCTCTCAAACACTTATCAGGGTGGATCTGTGTGGCCAGAAGACAGAAGAAGTAAAAGTATGCCACTTCTGAGACTAGGTTATAAAAGACACTGCGGTATCTGTTGTGTCTCTCTCTCTCTCCTTTGCATTCTTGGACTTATCTCTCTAGGAGAAGCCATGCCACGAATAGTCTTAAAGCAAGAAAATAAAGTCTCCTGCCAACAACCACGAGCATGAGCTTAGGAGCAGATCCTCCATCTTGGTCAAGTCTTCAGAGACTACACACCGGGGCCGATTGTGTGACTGCAGCCTCACAAGAGACCCTGATCCAGAGCCGCTCAGCTAAGCTGCTCCCAAATTCCCGACTCTCAGAAATTGAGATAATAAATGCTTGTTGTCTTCAACCACTATGTATTGGGGTAATTTGTTACATGGCAATAATTATTACTACTAAAGCAAAAGTTTTTAAAAATTCAAGAGCATGCAATATGAGGTTTGAAAGAGGTAGAGGGGTAGCCATCTAGCTTTTGCTTAAATGTCATGAGAAACAGGACATTCCAGTTATTTGAACAATTGTTAAGAAAAAGTCTTTTATGCTGGACTACAAGTCCCTTAAATATCTAGCCCATCCCATCTATGGACACTTGTCTGGCACCGTACTAGCTGCCTTTACAAAAGTTCTTTCATTTGATTCTCAGAAAAATCTTGTGACATACATGCTATCTCCATTTTACAGATAAGGAAACTGAGGCTTGGAAAAGTTAAGCAACTTGGAAAAGTTAAGTACCTATAGTAACACAGGTGACAAATGGCAGAACTCAAGTAGAACATATGCTGCATCCAACAGGCCCCAAACTATTAAGTTCTTCTTCTGTATGACAAAATTTTAAACATTTTACAAGTTAATTTTCAGAGTTTTCTAGACTAAAGAACCACTGCTGAGGTAAACATTTCTAGACTCTTTATCATATCAGTTATATTCCAGTTGCTAAAATCTCCTTTGAAATGTGAAACCCAGAACTACCTATAGATTTGCAGATGTGGTCTAAATCATCAGCTCTGAACATTATTTGATATGTAAGATGATGTTCTATGCATCATGTTTCTCACAAAATCTTTTACTGTTTCCTTCTCTTCCACTCAAGAAACCATATTAGAACACAGGTGAGTGAACAAGATACTATCATAAGAATAATCTTGCACTTGTTCAAATATATAATTTTTATAGTTTTGTAGTTTTCCTCCATTATGTGCATTCCATTTTAGTGTAAAAATATGTAATTATATATAAAGAATATAAATTAAAAGTAGATATACACACATATGCTTTTAATATTTCAGCAAATGCAGCTTCTTAGTTGTAACATGCATTTTTAGTTTCATTTTGAACTAGTCAGATTTTGTTTTCAAATTTGCTGCTCCCTTTCAGTCTCTGGACTTATGTAGATTCCTATCTTTTATATGATCTGGTATCTGATTTCTGGGATTGTAGGGTCAAAATTTCCTCTGTATCTTCTATTCAGTTCACTAAAATTGGAAAGTGATAGTCATTTCTGTGTCAAATCTCAAATATGTACTAACCACAAGGACACTCACACAGTTGGCTTTCTTGTAATGTGATACCAAGGACATAGCAGCAGCTCACTAAATGTTCAGTGATGTAATATATTTGGTATGTGTGTGTTTACATACATTTATAAGCTAGAGTTAAGAAAGCAAGGAGCTGGATTATGTAGTAAGTATAATTGACAGAAACAGATAAGATTACATTTTCCAAAATCCATACCATTTCATTCTTCAGCAAAGCTAGTCCAATTTGGTCTGTGTGAACTTTCCTTCCCTTCCCAAATCTCTGTGGTCCATAGTAATTCACAAAGCCTTTTTTCTATGTATACAAAATAATCAACAAATTAAGAGTATATAAGTACAATTACATGTCAAAATACACAATTGAATTTTTCTCTTTGTAACTATTTTAATAGAAGAACTCTGTAATCAGCATTATGCACATAGGGACCAAATAGTCTGAGAAATGCTGCGCAATTAAAGAATAGGAAAGAAAACACAGAATTAGAAGTTAGAACATAAAACCAGTGAAGAAAACTTCAAAAATATGTCAGCTTTCCATTCATGTTACTGAGGGGTTTCCTGGGATGTGAGATTTTCAGTGCTAGAGCCAGAAAAGGTCTGGGCATCCAAAATGAGTTGGTCACCTAGTACCCAGATCTGATCCCTATCCTGACGCTCTTTTTTTTTTTTTTTTTTTTTTTTTTTTGAGACGGAGTCTTGCTCTGCCGCCCAGGCTGGAGTGCAATGGCCGGATCTCAGCTCACTGCAAGCTCCGCCTCCCGGGTTCACGCCATTCTCCTGCCTCAGCCTCCCAAGTAGCTGGGACTACAGGCACCCGCCACCACGCCCGGCTAGTTTTTTGTATTTTTTAGTAGAGACGGGGTTTCACCGTGTTAGCCAGGATGGTCTCGATCTCCTGACCTCGTGATCCACCCGTCTCAGCCTCCCAAAGTGCTGGGATTACAGGCTTGAGCCACCGCGCCCGGCCCTGACGCTCTCTTTCTTATTTTGAGACTCTTCAGCTGTCTGGAGATGTAGGGAGTCAAGAACAGGCTTACTTTCAAACCCCACACATCCTGGCACTTTTCTACATAACTGTTTGTTCTTTAGTTCATCTCAGTTTCTTAAAGGCTGACCTGAAACAATGGAGCCACTTCAGCAGTACTCTACTGGTCCAGCTGTTCCAGCACCTGGAACAGGTATTCCTCCCTGTATTCCAAGGGAGGAATACAAACTTCACTTCTTGATGGAGGTGAACCCTTCAGGCCATGTTTTAAAGCTGTCACATTACTCAGAAGAAATAGAAAACTGTAATATACTACTGCAACCATTAAAGAAATTGGTCAGTCATTAAACATGTGCTCAGAAAGAAAATACCAGGCCCAGACAATTTCTTGAAACACAAAAGAGTCCTCCCCACTTACTTCATGAGGAGAGTATGCATTTATTCAGTCAACAATTATTATTGAATACCAACTCAAGAATTTTTTAGTAAAAGATGCTGAGCCAATTTGTTGTCAGCATGGTACAAAAGCATGTCATTATCTCATGTCATTTAAAAAATTAATTGCAGTTCGGGCACGGTGGCTCACTCCTGTAATCCCAGCACTTTGGGAGGCCAAGGCGGACGGATCACGAGGTCAGGTGATGGAGACCATCCTGGCTAACATGGTGAAACCCCGTCTCTACTAAAAATACAAAAAATTAGCCAGGCATGGTGGTGGGCGCCTGCAGTCCCAGCTACTCGGGAGGCTGAAGCAGGAGAATGGCTTGAACCCAGGAGGTGGCGCTTGCAGTAAGCCAAGATCGCGCCACTGCACTCTAGCCTGGGCAACAGAGTGAGACTCCGTCTCAAAAAAAAAAAAAAATTAACCGCAGATAAAATAAGTACTCCCTTAATTAAATCTCATAAATATTTTTAATTATTTCAAATTTGAAAAAATAACATCAGATAATGTCCTAGAATAACCAGAAGAGTTTTAAAGTAACCCTTCAAAGTAATTAGATATAACAAAAGGTTTATAACAGAGATATAACCCCTTGAAACAAAACTTCAAAGACTTATTTTCAGGGTTTCTCAATTCCTTTCTCACATCATGAGAACCAATGGAAGTTCGCTAAAACTAAGATTGTTTCTAATGGGAATTTTGTAATAGGCAGCTGTATATTCATACATAACAAATGAAAGACAGGTAATAAATGCTATCAGAGTTCAAAGAAACTTCTATCTTTTTAAAAATATATCATTTTAGTAAGAGTTTTTGAGGAAAAAAAAGTAGAATTTTAGGTGGGTCAAGGAAAACAAAGGTAAAATAACATATGATATGGTTTGGCTGTGTCCTCACCAAATTTCATCTTGAATTGTAATCCCCACAATCCCCACATGTCATGGGAAGGACCCGGTGGGAAGTAATTGAATATGGGGTCGGTTTTCCCCCATGCTGTTCTCATGATAGTGAGTTCTCACGAGATCTGATCATTTTATAAGTATCTGGCATTTCCCCTGCTGGCATTCATTCTCTCTCCTGTCACCCTGTGAAGAGGTGCCTTCTGCCATGATTGTAAGTTTCCTGAGGCCTCCCCACCTACATGGAACTGTGAGTCAATTAAACCACTTTTCTTTATAAATTGCCCAGTCTCGGGTATTTCTTCATAGCAGCATGAGAACGAACTAACACAACATATAATGAGTATACAATCAGATAACTTCCATATACAGATGAAAGTGCTGGATTTAAAAGATCTTTAGTTGGAAGATATTTTCCTAACTACAAGGCAGATAAATAACCAGCTTTTGTTTGCTTGTTTTCCTGTTGGAGAGGTATAAAACTGTGTAAAAAGGTCTTTGTGGTCAGAAACTTGAATCAGTGTTTCTCGGTATTGGCTCTAAAGTAGAGTCACCTAAGAAGTTTTTTAAAAATAAGTATTAATGCCCAACCTGCATCCCCAAATGTTCTTTTTTAATTGGTTCAGGAGTAGAGAACAATGGGTGAAACTTTTTGAAAGCTCCTCAGGTTGAGAACTACTCATCTACATCAGGAGTTAGCAAACTACTACAGCCCACAAATGAAACCTAGTCCAACACCTGTTTTTGTAAACAAAGTTTTATTGGAACACAGCCATGTTTGTTCACTTATATATTGTCTGTGGCTGCTTCCATACAATGGCAGTAGATTAGTTGCAAGAGGAACTATATGTCTAAAAGGTCAAAAATATTTATTATCTGGCCCATTAGAGTATAAACTTTGCTGATGTCTAGATGATCTCAGATGATTTGGTCTTGAAGGCTATCGTTGTATGTGTATATTTAAATGTCTGGAAAATGTCATTTAGAAACTTATGCTAAGTAATTTTTTACCATAAAACATAAAGTTTATGATATGGTTTGGCTGTGTTCCCACCCAAATCTCATCTTGAATTTTAGTTTCCATAATCCCCACGTGGCATGGGAGAGACCCAGTGGGACTGAATCATAGAGACTGTTACTCCCATGCTATTCTCATGATAGTGAGTGAGTTCTCACAATATTTGATGGTTTTATAAGGGGCTTTTCCTCCTTTGCTTGGCACTTCTCCTTCCTGCCACCATAGGAAGAAGGATGTGTTTGCTTCCCTTTCCACCATGATTATAAGTTTCCTGAGGCCTCCCCAGCCATGCTGAACTGTGAGTCAACTGAACCTCTCTCCTTCATAAATTAATCAGTCTCAGGTATGTCCTTACTTAGCAATGTGAGAATGGACTAATACAGTGTGTATGATTTATAATGTGTATACATCAAAATTTCCAAAAAATAAATTCCCCTGACTAAATACTGCTCTATATAGCAGATGCTTTAAAAAATCTCTTATGAATGTAGATTGTCCCCTCTTCTCTGAAGGATGCCATATCCTGCATTTTTAAAATCATGTTTACATATTTTGTTTTGTTTAAATACAAAAATGTATCAAGCTGAAAGTAAAATATAAGCCAAATGGCCTTATTTATCACTTTAAAAAATAATTATCGTGTTTAAAAATCCCATAAAAAGGTACAAAAGAAAAAGAAGATTCCCCTCTTGCCTCAATGTAGAGAAAGAGACTATGAAGATTTCCCTGGATACTCTTTTAAAATTAAGTTTTCTTACCTTAACATTTTCTATTGCTTCCATAACTCTCTCTCTCAGGTTTGCAGAATCATTTATTTGTTTTTTTAAATTTCTAATCACAATATCAAAGTGATTTCCTTTGAGCTGACCAAGTCTCAGGGAATCATCTACAGACCGAATATTAAAGACATTCATTCTTTTCTTTTCAATTTCTTTTTCAATATTTTTCAACCTGTAAGTAATAAATCATATAAAGTCAGTTAAATTTTACATTTAAAAATTACTTTAAAATAAGGTTTTAAATGGCAGTAGCCAAGCAACACCTTATGAGAATACTAATACAAATTTTTTAGCATATTCTAAAGTTTATGTTATTTCACCAAATGTGTGCTTAATACCCATTATTATAGGATTACATTAACAGAATTATTTTAAAAACTTGAACATATATTACTAACATTATCATTCTTCCTATGTAGGCCTTCTAACTTCTTAGCTTGAGTGACAGAACCTCCTAGCAGTTCTCCCAATCTTCCTGTCCCCAACTCTGCTCCTTTCCTTCTCAGTCTCTTTCCCCAACATTACCAAGAAAAATCACTGGCACCAGAGGATTTTCCTGAAATTCTGCTCTGACTACTTCCTTACACAAACTTTCAATTTTTCCCAACATCTAAAGAATTAATATTTTCAATATTTTTAGAGTAACTTGTATGACCCTATAACGGCTGATATAAAATTTCCTTTATAGCCATAGTTTCCATACTCCTTACAGGAATTATATATGTGACAGACTATTGAGTTTACTGCCCCACAAATATATCTCCAGTTTTCTGAATCTGCTAAAATTTTACTATTACTTGAAGTGTAATTAAAATTCCAGACTCATAAGCTAATTTAAAGTAATCTCTCCTTCTAAGAGGGGAGCTTTCATCTTAAATACATTTTAACATCTAAAGTCCTTCTTTCTGCCCTATCCTGCACTTCTCGACCACAAAAGCAAACTCAAATACTTTTTTTTTTTTTTTTTGTCCCCCATATAAGAGCTTAGAAGCACTCAGAAGAGTCTACTTGCATATAGTGGATACTTACACATGTGTTAACTAAGAATTAACATATTGATATTACATTAATTAGGCTGAATTTTGACCCAATTTTTCACGTTTTGAAGTTTATCTTAAGGAAATTAGGCCGGGCGCGGTGGCTCAAGCCTGTAATCCCAGCACTTTGGGAGGCCGAGACGGGTGGATCACAAGGTCAGGAGATCGAGACCATCCTGGCTAACACGGTGAAACCCCGTCTCTACTAAAAATACAAAAAAAAATTAGCCGGGCAAGGTGGCGGGCGCCTGTAGTCCCAGCTACTCGGGAGCCTGAGGCAGGAGAATGGCGTGAACCTGGGAGGCAGAGCTTGCAATGAGCTGAGATCCGGCCACTGCACTCCAGCCTGGGCAACATGGGTGAAACTCCATCTCAAAAAAATAATAAATAATAAATAATAAAAAAAAGTTTCTGTGTGATGTAGTCTCTGAAAAGGGTCTAGAAAGAAATAGAGAAAAATGTTATTGCAGTTATTTATTTTTATTTTTATTTATTTTTTTGAGACAGAGTCTCACTCTGCGGCCCAGGCTGGAGTGCAGTGGCATGAAACCCGCTCACTGCAACTCCCACCTCCCAGTTCAAGCAATTCACCTGCCTCAGCCTCCCAAGTAGCTGGGATTACAGACACATGCCACTACATCCGGCTAATTTTTTATATTTTTGGTAGAGAGGGGGTTTCGCCATTTTGGCCAGGCCAACTCCTAACCTCCAGTGATCCGCCCGCCTCAGTCTCTCAAAGTGCTGGGAGTACAAGCGTGAGCCATCATGCCCAGCCTGTTGTAGTTATTTCTGAGTAGCAGGCTTACTAGTAACTTCATTTTTAAAAAACTTTTTTCTATTTCCACAATAAATATATGTCTTTTATAGTTACAAAAAAATGCATAAAATTTGATTAAGCTGACGGAGGCTAAATTTGAGTACTTTACATTCATTTAACAAGGATTTTAAATGTAAGGATCTATGATAATAAAGGCATAATATAATTAATTAGGAAAACATGATTTATAAGGTGCTTTTCTGAATATAAATGCATATTTGAATACAGTACAGGATGTTTAGAAACAATTTAGACAATTCAAATCTTCCACTTCTCAAAGTTTCCATTCTAAAACTTCCTATATTTTCAATGTAAACTTAAGACATATCTCTATTTAGAAGACAATTATGAATACAGAATGTGCTGTTCAATAAGTATGTAATTGGTGAATATTAATAGTGAGGTTAATATGCTCCCAGTATTATTCAGAGCTTTTGATCTTATACGTATTTATTGGATGAAGTATGAAAGTAAAATTCAGTCTGGTTTTTTTTTTTTTTTTTTTTTTTTTTGAGACGCAAGCTGGAGTGCAGTGGCGCGATCTCGGTTCACTGCAAGCTTTGCCTCCCAGGTTCACGCCATTCTGCCTCAGCCTCCCGAGTAGCTGGGAATACAGGTGCCCGCCACCACGCCCGGCTAATTAATTTTTTGTATTTTTAGTAGAGACGGGGTTTCACCGTATTAGCCAGGATGGTACCGATCTCCTGACTTCGTGATTCGCCCACCTTGGCCTCTCAAAGTGCTGGGATTACAGGCGTGAGCCACTGCGCCCGACCAAAGTTCAGTCTTATAAAGTAATATCTTATTACCTCTCTGGAGTCACTTTTCTAACAACCATTGCTTGATAGGTGATGGCTTTCTTGTCTTTAAGGCCTGCATAACTAAAATCCGAAGGAATAACACCAAGTTTGATAGCTAAAAAACCAATTGCTTCAAACATTTCCAGGTTTTCCTTTCGTAGGGTAAAAGCTGAAACAAAAAAAAATCTTAGATCACAAAAAAAGCAGCTACCATATATCAATTACATTCTTAGTTAACAGATTAGTATAATGAATCGAACTATTAATGTAAGGAGTTGGGTTTTTTTTGTTTTGTTTTGTTTTGTTTTGTTTTTGACGAAGTCTCACTCTGTCACCAGGCTGGAGTCCAGGGGCGTGATCTAGGCTCACTCCTCCGCCTCCCGGGTTCCAGCAATTCTCCTGCCTCAGCTTCCCCAGTACCTGGGACTACAGGCAAATGCCACCACGCCCAGCTCATTTTCGTATTTTTAGTAGGAATGGGGTTTCCCCATGTTGGCCAGGATGGTCTCGATCTCTTGGCCTCGTGATCCACCCACCTCTGCCTCCCAAAGTGCTGGGATTACAGGAGTGAGCCACCGTACCCAGCTGTAAGGAGTATTTTTTAATGAAAATATAAAATCAGCATGATCGATTTCAGCTGTTATTTTTAAACTGTTGGTTGGCTCATTGAAGGCTTACAGGCAAAAAAAATCCAAATTCCTTAATTTGGTATTCATATCTGGCCCAAATCTACCTTTCCAGTCTCCAAGTGTACCACTTCCCTTCATATATCCTATAACCCTGCCACAGAGAACTTCTTGTAATCCCTGGATTAACTAGAGCCTTCAACAGTTTTGTATTTTCGTACATTTCAGTCCTCTAAAACATGAGTTCCCCTTGTGTGTTCATTGCAGCACTATTCAGAATATAAAGATATGGAATTAACCTAAGTGCCCAACAACAGTGGATTCAATAAAGAAAATGTGGCTGGGTACAGTAGATGATGCCTGTAATCACAGCACTCTGGGAGGCTGAGGCAGAAAGATTCCAAGAGCAAACAATCTAAGACCAGACCGAGCAACATATGGAGACCCCATCTCTACGAAAAATTAAAAAGTTAGCTAGGTGTGGTAGCACATACCTATCATCACAGCTACCCAGGAGGCTGAGGTGGGAAGACTGCTTGAGCCTAGGAGGTTGAGGCTGTAGCAAGCCACTATGGTGCCACTGCACTCCAGCCTGGGTGAAAGAGTGAGACCCTGTCTCAAAGAAAAAAAAAGTGGTACATACACACCATGAAATACTACACAGCAAAAAAGAACAAAATCATGCCCTTTGCAGCAACATGGATGCAGCTAGAGGCCGTTATCCTAAGTGAATTAACAAAGGAACGGAAAACCAAATGCTGCATGTTCTCACTTATAAGTAGGAGCTAAACACTGGGTACACATGTACATAAAAATGGAAACAACAGACACTGGGGTATATAAGAGGTAGGAGGGAGGGAGGGCATAGGGCTGAAAAACTACCTATTGGGTACTATGCTCACTACCTGGGTGATGGGTTCAATCTATCCCAAATCTCAGCATCACACAATATACCCTTGTAACAAACCTGCACATGTACCCCTGAAACTAAAATAAAAATTGTAAAATAAAATATGTTCCTTCCATTTATTATTTGTCTTACTTCTATGCATTCTTGAAGGTCCAACGGCAGCAGCCGTTCGCCCTGACAATTTTGGACATGTCATTCAAAAAGTTCAGCAATTTAAAAGAAATTCCCAACTTGTTTGAGATATCAGTTTGTTGCTGATAGTAGCCTAGGTGGATAAGCATTTTTTTCACCCATAAAGATTTAGAATTTAGTATAGAAATATATTTAAGAGGATCAAATCCATGATATTGTGTTAATATTAATCTGTATCTACATAAAAGTTTATGCACTTGAATGTTTAAGAGAATGAAACTTGTAGTTCCAATTTAAAATATTTAATTGATTTACATTCGTCTTTTTACATTGAATCTTATTTAAGTTAGTAAGCAAAATGGGAACATTTACAAAATCTTAAGGCTCACTAAATGTATAAGTTTAATGTATAAGATTTATAACATTTTCTTAATTACTTGGAACAATTACATATTTAAAAAGAAAGTCAATTATACTGAATTTTAAAATTCAATTTTAGAGACTTGCACTTTGAGCCATGTTGGGATAACTGATACCAGATGACCTCCCACTGTAAACAAATAGAAAACTGAACAAAATATATGAAACAGCCATTTTTAGAGACTGGAGAATAAGTACCACAAAACTGTAATCTAAAAGAAAAGAAAAGAAAAATGAGAGGAGTCCTAAAATACTCTAATTTTTTGCCTAGAAGTACATTCTGGAACATAGCACAGACAGAATCCAGGTAGAGCACAGGAGTTCTGCTGAGTTAAGAGGGTAGATATTGGAATTCAGGAAGGCTGAGTGGGCTGGAATTCACAGGGAGAGTAAGACAAAGAGAATTCACAGGGAGAGTAAGACAAAGCTTTGTAGAGGAGTTCCAGAAATCTACATAAGTGGTTCCTTGAGTTTGTTGCTGATCAGTAATTTGTGCATGTCCAGGGTTAAATGCTATGTATTATTTATTGTTATGTAACAAGTCACCTCAAATCTTAGTGGCTTACAATATTCATGTATTGCCTATAGTTTCTGTGGATCAGGACTTCAAGAACACTTTGGTTTGGTGATTCTAGTTCAGGCTCTCCTGAGGTTGCATGCAGTTAGATGTGGCTAGGGCTGCAGTTATTTAAAAGCCTGAAAGAACGTGGAGGATCCATTTCCAAAGGGGGCTCATTCACATGGCTGGAAGGTTGGTACTGGCTATCGGCATGAAGCTATAGTTCCTGTTAAAAGGGCTGTTTGAGTATCCTCACAGTACAGTAGCTAGCTTTCCCCAGAATGAGCAATCCAAGAACATGACAAGAAGTGTAATACTTTCGTGACGTAGCCTCAGAAGTCATCTCACATCCACATTCTCCCTCAAATTCTTTCCAAGTTCCAAGGCTGAATGCTTCCAAAGCAAATATCATGTGTGCTTTATTGACCATTATATCCCATCCACTGGCAGACGAATGGGTAAACAAAATGTGGCATACACCTACCATGGGGTATTATTCAGCCTTAAAAGGGAAGGAAATTCTAACACGTGCTACAACAAGGATGAATGTCAAAAACATACTAAGTGAAATAAGCCCATTACAAAAAGACAAATACTGTATGATTCCACTTCTATGAGATACCTAGAGCTGTCTAATCCGTACAGACAGAATGAAAAATGGTAGTTCCCATTTTTCAGAGCTGGAGAGGAGGAGGGATTGTTTAATAAATATGGAGTTTTAGTTTGGGATGGTGAAAAAATTCTGGAGATGAATGGAGGTGATAGATGTACAACAATGTGAATGTCCTCAATGCCACTGATACTTAAAAATGATTAAGATGGTACACTTTATGTTATGTATATTTTAACATAATTTAAAATAAAAAATAAAAGGTTTTTTGAACCATCACTCCTTTTAACATATGCCTCCAACTATTCACAACTTTAGAAAAACGAATTTAAACTAATATATAAAGTTCTATAATTTTTTTACTCATTAACCCAAATTAATATTGTTAGAATTTCAAGTAGTATAAGATAAATAAAAATTCCTAGAGCTGCTTAAATCACTCACCAGCAATTCCTCTTTCTACGTGTAAAGCTAGTGTTGTTTTTCCTTCAAAATGGATATATCTGTTAACACTTACTATATGCCTAATATTAAGTAACTATTACATAGTAAACAATTTCATTATTTCTATTTTTTTTTTTTTTTTTTTTTTTGAGACGGAGTCTCACTCTGTTGCCCAGGCTGGAGTGCAGTGGCCGGATCTCAGCTCACTGCAAGCTCCACCTCCCGGGTTCACGCCATTCTCCTGCCTCAGCCTCCCGAGTAGCTGGGACTACAGGCGCCCGCCACCTTGCCCGGCTAGTTTTTTTTTTTTGTATTTTTTAGTAGAGACGGGGTTTCACCGTGTTAGCCAGGACGGTCTCGATCTCCTGACCTCGTGATCCACCTGTCTCGGCCTCCCAAAGTGCTGGGATTACAGGCTTGAGCCACCGCGCCCGGCCTCATTATTTCATTTAATCCTTAGAATATAATTGTATGTCAGGCTTTCCTATTACCCCATTTTTCAAGTACAACCAAAAGTTATGAATTATTAAGTAACTTGCCCATGGTATTATTCTTCCCATTTTCACATTTATGAAATCAAATCTTAAAGACATTAAAAATTTCATAAGTCTTTTTGTGAACTAAAAGTCATAATATCAAATCAAACCCACATAGTTCCAAGGTTCAAACTCTAATTTATTAAATATGATCATCTGAAACAGTTCCCATCCTTCAAGAGGAATTGAGGCCAGTGAAACCTAGTCAGCTGGACTTTTATAGTGAGAATTCATCAGTTCCAGCCACCCTGGGAATTAAACACAGACCCTAAAACAGTGATTCTCAAAATGTAGCAGACCAGGGAAAAAAGAGTCTGGAAATTTGTGAAAGCCCCAGAATCAGAAACTGAGAATGGGGCTGTGAAATCTGTTTTAACAAGACCTTTTGATGATTATATGCATGCTAAAGTTTCAGAACATCTTGTCTAGATGACCAGCAGGACCAAGTTTTCAGGTTCCCTACCCAAGGTAGGGAAATATAATTTGTTTTGGATTACAAAGTATCTCTTCACTTTCCCAAGCACAGTAAATATATTCTTCTTATCTCTAAAAACTTAATTTTAATTGAGATTACTTCCAAAATATGAAATCAAGATTTACCTTCAATAAAACTTATTAAACACAAACCAACTGATTCAACTTTAGACATTTGTGAATAGTCTAATATAAATGCCTAGGTTATCAGTAAGGCTAATTTTTAAATTCAGTGTAATTTCAAAGGTTTTATCATCTTCCAGTAAGTAACAGAATAAATAAGAATTCCTAGAGTTGCTTAAATTGCTTATCAGCAGTTCCCCTCCCTAAAGGTAAAGCATGTATTCTTTGCAATCTCTCTAGCCAAGTCTATTCAATTCATTTTCACAATTTTAAATTTAACTAAGTTTATCCAAGAAAATGGATGATTATTTATTAAATTACCTGTATAAATAACATTCCCTTCTTGGCATTCAGGAAGAGGCCTTTTCCCACGCTTGTGTGCTTTTTCCCGAAATCTTACTGTTATCACCACATTCGGATTACCAGTACTGCAATTCATTTCAGAAAAAGATTTGGTTTCCACAAGGTTTCCAAACTTTTTGTTGACAAAATGGTGGACAGCTTTTCTGTGGTCTTTGTTTGCATCAGGTTTAAAGGTAAATTTGGAATTTTCTTTCTTCGCATCCAAATATTTAAAAAAGTCAAATGCTTCCTCTTCAGATACCAAATGACAAAGTTCTTTATACTCAAGATTTGGTTTTACAACAATTTCACTGTTTTTTCCTACAGTTATTAAAAATGGAAATTTCTGCCTAATGGCACTATGTAAACTAGCCCTCTGGTTTTTGTCAAGGATTCTGCCTATTGAGAATTCAAGAGGTAGTCCAATTAGCTCTGTTTCAGAAAGCCACTTCTCTTTTATATCACAGGCAAAATTATTCAGTAACTCATGAGTTTTTTCATCTAAAAAGGAGCTTAAAACATCAGCTTTTTCTTCACATTTGGAAGTTCCATCACTGATAGTATCTTCCTTTTCTGAACCAGACGGATGATTTTGGTCACCATCAGTGTACTTAACCAAAGTATTAACTTCTTGGTTTCTTCCATCTTCAAAGGACAGATTTTGGAGATCTAGTTTTGTTTTTTTGGGAAAATTATTTGGCTCAGGTTGTATTTCACTAATCTTGAAAATAGGCTCATTGATGGTCTTATTAACTAACTGTCCCTGTTCATCAATTTCAATAACAATAAAGTCACTTGGTGAGCTTTTTATAGTGCCATGAAATCCAATATGATCATTAAAGAAACACAAAGAACTAAACCTGATTCTATAATCTGTATCTTCTTCCATTCTTCTATAATAATGCCTAAAAAACAAAACAAAGAGGTGGTTAGTTAACAGAAAGAGAAATTATGGATGACCAGATAGGAATAGGTTTGCAGGATTTAGTTAATTCTGTCTCTCTTTTAATCCTGAGTCTTCTTAAATGGCATCGTGAATTTATAACTATATGTACATCCTGTGTACTTTGACTCTCCTATACCAAGCTGAAATAATAGGCAAACTATTTCTGGTATAGCTAAAGATTTGTTAACTTGTATCTTCACTCACTCCAGATTTGTACCTATTATCCAGGATTAAAATGAGTCAATTTTAAGTTTATCTTAAAAATATCATTTGTAGGCCCACAAGAAGAGGTGAGAACACAGGACTATAAAACAAAGATTTGTCCAAATTTCATTCCTGGAGTCTAAAATCTCCAGCTAATTCCAGAGAATATGTGGCTAAGTTTTCTTACATTATTAGTGGTTAGTGACAGGAGAGGTGACAAGAAGACAATAGGAAAACTGATGGGTAAATGAAGTTATAAATACAAATTTGTGATTTGATTTTATTTCAAGGTAGGATTAAGTCAGTCCTGGGCCTTCTCTAATGCCCCCATTAGGACAAATAGAAGCTTTCAAGGTTGACCCAGAGGAAAGTTCTAACTATATCATTGGCATCAGACTGAAGAAACCTTACAGAGCTTCCTGGGAACACTACGCAAGAGAATAGTACTCTGATCTCTCACCTTTCACACAAACCCATGGCTACCATACGATATGGAGCTGCAGGAAAGATAAATTGCCCAGGGGCCCCCCTACTACTGAGTTCTGTGTTTACCCACATTCTCCAAGTAATTTATCATCATCTGGACCATCATCTCATATCTATAATGTATTCTACTATTCTGAACCAATTTAGCAAATCACATCCCTTCTCAATCCTTTCAATCATGCCATATAGAAATCACAACAAATTCTCCATATCCTAATTTCCTAAGGAAAATATAAGATATATTTATTTTCCTTAATTACTTAATTTCCTGTACAGTTCCCTCACTTTCTTGCCCTAATTGAAAGCTGGCTATTTTTTCAGGCTGCTTCTTCCTTAGTCCTCTCAAGTGAGGGCTATTTTTTCTTTCCCACCCATCTACCTTAGGACCTGGAGGCTGTAAATATTGTTCTACGTTTGTTACTGTTCCTTGCAAGCCATTTCTTCCTCTACTACTTCCAAAAAACCAATTCTTTTGAAGAGCCTGCTATTGGGCTTTACCATCTGCTGTCATACTCTCTCGGATCCCCAGACAACTCTGCTTCATTCACTGATCTCTGGCTCACTACCTTCTTATGCAACATGATTTTCATGATCATCTATATGGATCATCCATTCAATGTCTTGGACCCTCAAGTCCTCAATCTCAACCTCAACCTCACACCTCTACTTCATCTTGGTCATCCACTGTCATGGTCATAACTTTGACTTTCTCATCTCCAAAAACTGCATTAACCTTAAGCATCTGATTTTTATCACTCCCACTGTCCTTCATCACACCTACTTTAATACTTCCATTCCAAAAAGTTTTAGTTGTTGTGAAGGCCCCTAACTCCTGCTTCTACAACTAGCCCACAAACCAGCCAGAATGGTGTCTTAAAAGGTAAATTAAATCATATCACAATCCAGTTTAAAACCCTCTAATCACATTTGCAATACAATCCAAATTACTTACCCTGGCTTCCAAGGACGTCTAAGATTAGGTACCCTGTTTATTTTCCAAAATTTTGTACCTTTACCCCCATTACCCACTATACTCCAGCTACTCTGGCCTTCTTTAGTACTTTTGTGCTAACTGTTCCTGTTGTCTAAATTGTTCCCTCCCCAACCATATAGCTGCATCTTTTAGGATTCATGCCCTCAGAGAAGTTTTTCCTGGCCAATAATCTACAGGAACCTGCAAGTGATTTTTTTTTTGACACAAAGTCTCACTCTGTCTCCGGACTGGAGTGCAGTGGCGCGATCTCGGCTCACTGCAACCTCTGCCTCCCGAGTTCAAGCGATTCTCCTGTCTCAGCCTCCGGAGCAGCTGGGACTACAGGGACGCGCCACCACGCCTGGCTAATTTTTGTATTTTTTTAGTAGAGACGGGTTTTCACCATACTGGCCAGGCTGGTCCCAAACTCCTGACCTTGTGATCCACCCGCCTCTGCCTTCCAAAGTGCTGGGATTACCGGCGTGAGCCACCGCGCCCAGCAAGTGATTCTTTCACAAAACCCTATTTAATTTTCTGCATAGCAGTTCTAGGTAAAGTTTTTCTTTATTATTTATTGTTTATCTCCTCCAAAGAGAATGTTAGTTCCACGTGAGGAGTAAGCTTGTCTGCCTTATTTACTACTGATGATCCCATATTTTGAACAGTGTCAAGCACATGGTAGGTCTGCAATAAATACTATTGTTAAATAAATGAAAAAGCTAGTACAAAATAAGTGCTGTAGGAGTGAAGTGGAAGATAATTAGGAGAGGCATAATGCAAGAAGTGGCCATCTAAGTCCTCCAATAGTTCAAGAGATAGAAATGAGGCAGTGACCTCACAAGTAATGTACAAACAAAACATGCAACGTGTGAGAGAAAAACAAACAGTCCAGATACAGAGCAGTGGGGATGGGGAGGCAGGGAGAGTACTGTGCTGGAAAATGCAGCTGAGTTCGTACCAGATTATGGAAGATGTTGAATGCCCTGACAAGGACTTAGAATCTATTCGGTGGTCAATGGATGGCTGTTAGTGTTTGAATAGAAAAGGGACACAATCCCAAAACAGGCTTTAGTAAGATGATTCTGATGGAAATGAGCAGGATGTATCCGACGGAGTAACAGTTAGAGGAGTTGAAAAACAAAACAGCATGGTCAAGAACATAGCTGTAGGGATTGGCTCTGAAAGAATAATCTTTTCTTTCTCCCAGAAAAATGGAGAAAGATAGACATTCTAAGCAAGTGAAACAGGTAGGGAAACTTGGGGAGAATGTAATTCCAGCATTCTGGTAAAAGAGTGGAACCGAACCGGAGGGCAGCAAAGGAGCCCACATGGCGTTAAGCCTGAAGGTGCAGTGTTCCCATTCAACAGAGACTGCTCATGACAGTGTGGAGCGGGGTGCCGGGGGCGGGGGGGCCGGGGGGGAGTAGTTTGCTTGGCCCGTGTGAGGAATTCGTTGGCTGAAGAGGGATCCTGAGAAGGTATTAGAGATACTGAACCCAGTCCTGCAGAAGCTACTTAACTTCGCAGAACTAGGGCGTCGCTGCCCTCCAGCACGTCCAAAAGTGTCCCCGACAAGGCCAGCAACTCTACCTGTTTCTTCTCCCTCCCCTAACTCTGCCTGTCCAAAGGCGCGACCCTAGCCCAGGTCACCCTTCTTTGGGAGCAAAGGGTATGGATCGTTCAATGCCAATCTCGTCACCCCCCCGCATACAAGCCCACCATCGCGCAAGAAGCTCGACCCGATCTACCTCGGTTCAGTGGCAAGCATTCATTTGCACAACGCTGTGCGCATGCCCGGAAGCCTTAAGCGTTTCAGCCTCCGACAGGGGCGTAATTAAAGGGGCAGGCGCCCACGTAAAGATGCGCCCTACGCAAGACACGGAGTTTCTCACTTTGTGTAGCCGCCTGAAGGCGCCAAGATGAAGCCATCGGGGAAGTGGGGAGGGGCCTGCCGGGTTGGCCCCGCCCCTCCGCGGCGCTTCCTGGTTCGGCTGGTTCTTCTGTCGCTGGCTTCAGCAGCCCGCTCCCGGGCAGGTAAGGCATTCCCCGCCTTCATGCCTCGGTCAAAGGTCGTCCGAGGTCCGCTTCCAGGTCTTGGCACCTCTGCCCCAGGGTTGCTGTGGTAGGTTGCGGAACGGAAATCTCTATCATCCGTGAGAAAAGTTAGAGAGGAAGTGGGTTCCGTGGACAGAGCTTACTCCAGAAGAAAGACTTGGGTAGGTCCCCGGGAATCAAGAAGTTCGTCGGCCCTGAGAAAGAGCCTGAGGCTTGGAGGGACATCACTCAGCTGTTCTGGGGCGCAGTCGGACCTCAAGTTTCTCACCTCCCAGGCCCTGGGTTCCGTGAGCCCGATTGCGAAATGAAGAATCTTCCCCAGAACCAGGAAGTCAGGCCAGCACCTGACAGATGCCTGTGGCTCCGACAGCTCGCGGAGCCTCCACACGATTGTAATTCGCTTGTTTCTCCGGCCTCCAAGCTTCCAGGGAATTAGAAAGTGGAGGGGGCTTATGGGATCAGATGAGTACATTCGCAGATAGGGGAAAAAGTGTACCTGTCAGCTTGGAAGCCAGAGAGAGACAAAGGGATAAAAGCAAACCCTGTCCAGGTGCGGTGGCTCATGCCTGTAATCCCAGCACTTTGGGAGGCTGAGGCGGGCGGATCACTTGAGGTCAGGAGTTCGAGACCAGCCTAGCCAACATGGTGAAACCCCGTCTCTACTAAGATACAAAAATTAGCTGACATGGTGGCGGGCGCCCGTAATCCCAGCTACTCCAGGGGCTGAGGCAGGAGAATCGCTTGAACCCGGGAGGCGGAGCTTGCAGTGAGCCAAGATCGCACCACTACACTCCACCCTAGGCAACAGAGGGAGACGACGTCTCAAAAGAAAAAAGAAAAAAAAAAGCAAACCCTGGGAAAGCGAGAAAGCACTTTGAGCATTTAGAATGGAAAGAAACGGCGCTATTAGTGCTTCAAAAACGTAACTGCCCAAGGTCCCTTGTAAGCACAGGATATTAAAATCTGCCTTTTCCCTTTCTTGGAGTGGTCCTTGAAGAGGGCTATCAGGAAGTTCAAATTTCTTCTGTTTTCGTGCAAAGCGTTCGTTTGAAGTTTGCCTTCTACGTCTCCAAACTGACCTTCTGATATTCCAGCCCGAACATGCTCCTTCCTCAGCTTTCTCCATCTCAGTAAATATCGGGAAACTTGGTTATGCCAAAAACCTTGGTGCTGTCTTCTCACTCTCCACATCAGCACATAGCTTTCTATTGGCTCCACCTCAGAATCCTAGGACTTATGCACTTGCTCTGCTACCACCCTTGTCCCAGTCTCCAGCCCCTCCCACCTGGCTTATTGGTAGGCTCTCCTAGATGCCTCTTTCTTGCTTCTCTGTCCTTACTCCAACATCCTTTACTCCCAGCAGCCCCGGTATCCTTCTAAGACATGAGTATAGAGCATGTCTTTCTTTTCTCAAAACTTCCAGCCTCTACATCTCACCCAGAGGATAAACAAAGTCAATGCAAAAACTCTAAGGCCCTTGGAGACCTGGCCCCTTTACCTTTCTAACCTCATCTGCTACTTGCCTGTTCCCTCCTATGCAGTCTCACCGTGTCCTTGCTGTTGCCCAGTGGGCCCATTTCCAACCTTTGCATTTACGTTTGCGTTTTGTTCGCATACTTTTCCCAGATGGTCCAGTGGCTGGCTTTCTCCTTCTTTTTGACCTTTAATCAAATGACACCTTATTGAGGCTTCCTCTGACTACCCTATTTATAATTGCAACCCTTTCTCTGTTTCGTTTTGTTCTTTCATTTCACCTGGCACCATCTAACATACTATAGAGTTTATTTATTTGCTTATTGCCTGCCTTCCTCCATTAGAATATAAACTCCATGAGTTCAGGTTTTTGTTTGTTTGTTTGTGTTTTCTCTAATTTTCCTAATGCTTCATCTCCAGGGGCCTGGAGCAGTATCTAGCACATAGTAGACACTCAGTAAATATTTGGTGAGTCAGTGGTATTATATTTTGTTTCTTAAATATATGCAAAGCATTTTCAATTACTTACTGTTGTGTTGGATCAATGTTCAAGAAAGATGTGTTATGCTTAATTTATGGTACACCAGCACATATCCCAGTTTGTAATAGGCAGCCCTATCTAATTTAATAGCTCTGGAAGGCCTCACCAGCTTTTGTTCATAATGATGATGTTAAAGTATCTAAAAATAAAGATTAATGGTTATACAGCATATTTTGCTAAGAATATATGTAAGTAAATAGTGTATTTTAGAAAGGATATAAATATATTAAAAGTACCATGGTTGATCAAATAAGACTGCCAGGGCCGGGCACGGTGGCTCTAGCCTGTAATCCCAGCACTTTGGGAGGCTGAGACGGGCGGATCACAAGGTCAGGAGATCGAGACCATCCTGGCTAACACGGTGAAACCCTGTCTCTACTAAAAAATACAAAAAACTAGCCGGGCGAGGTGGCGGCGCCTGTAGTCCCAGCTACTCGGGAGGCTGAGGCAGGAGAATGGTGTGAACCCGGGAGGTAGAGCTTGCAGTGAGCCGAGATGGCGCCACTGCACTCCAGCCTGAGTGACGGAGCGAGACTCCATCTCAAAAAAAAAAAAAAAAAAAAAGACTGCCACCATCTCAAAAACTTAGTTATTTTCTCAGACTTGTTATTTGTACCCTTTCAGTAGCTCCTCATTACTGTTCTGGAAATTGAACCTAAATACAACTGTGCACATATCTTTAAAAAAAAAAAAGTGATATAAGAATAATTTCTGCCAGAAAATAATAATTGCTCCTTTTTTTTTTTTTGACCACCTATTATGTGACAAGATTTGGCCCTTTGCATGTGTTGATTTTAATTCTTACAGCAATTCTTAGATATTACTATCTCTGTTTTTCAGATAAAGAAAAGCAAGGTCCAGAGAAATATAATTACTAACTCTGGTCACAGTTGGCTTTAGTTAGAACTTAGGCCTGTGCAACCTCAAAGTTCATCTTCCCTCCACCGCTGCACAATCTTTTCCTCTGATCAAAGTGCTAATGAAGCAGTCTTAAAACTTTATTAACACATTTGACAAGAATCTTTTGCCCTCCTGTTTTGGGCATAGTACTTTGTTTGGGAAGGCATTGGATTCCATAAGCAGGTGCTGATTTTAATATATTTCTCAATCACCACCCCACCTTTTATACTTGTCTGAGTTGTCTTATTTGAAAATATGAATGGGTTTTCTTTACTATGAGAGTTAGTGGTAAGACGAAACAGTCATGAAGGTATTTAATTATTTATTTGTAAGCAAAGCCTCCTGTATTAATCCTAAGTGTACTAAGGTAAATCTTGAACAGTTTGAAAGAGATGACACTTTTAAAGTTTTTTTGCACAGTGTGTTTTCATTATTGAAAATTCAGAAAAGCAAAATGAAAACAAAACTATCATAAAAGTCATCACCAAGGGATAACCACTGTTAATATTTTGGCTTATGTTCTTGTAAGTATGTGGTTGGGAGTGGTATATGAATGTACATTTAAAGTAAAATTTTAATTTCTGGGATTTTGAACTTCTGGGCACATGTGTGGAAGAGTTGGCAGAAGGCCTTTTTCCTAGTATCCCTACACTCATCACCTCTGCTGGAAGCCTGGGTGCAGGAGAGCTACCAAATTTATCCCTGGCCTTTAGATAGTCTGGGTTTTTTCCTCAGTTCCTTGTATTTAGCTCTAATTTATAAGACTACTAAGCAGTTCTATCTTTTCTAGCTTCATCAGTCATGTTGTACCTTACAGTAGAGAGAAATCTTAATAAGGAAAAATAACTTGAAGAGAGCAACTGCAGAGTCTATAGGTAACCTAGATACAATTTCTTAATTAAAATTTAAAAATCCTCAGCCTTTCATTCAACACAAATGTCGTGAGTCGTTGCTGAGGTGAATTTGGTTGGGTCCCAGCCAGGAGAGCACCCATCTAACAGAGAAAGCAGATACGTAAACAGTAAAACATAATAATTATTAGAACAGAAGAATGACTAGGTGACATTTTGGAGCAAAAGAGATGACAATCAGGGGAAGCTAACAGTGCCTTTTGAATTGGGCTTGAAGGAATAATAGGCATTTACCAGGGGGCCTTTAAGGTACATGGGCTATTCTTTTACCTGGCCCTAGATGACTTCACTTCCTGTTTCACAGAAAAAAATACCACTATGTGGGAACTCTTCTTCCTTCAAATATATCTGTATTTAAACCTCTGCGTCCTTCTTTCTAGATTCAAAAGAGACTTCTCTCTATTCAAGGCTGATTTCTTCACCTGTATGCTATTCATTATCCCATTTGTATTGCCAAACAACTTAAGTCTTAAACCCTTAACACCAACAGTTCTCAAAGTCTGGTTGGAGTCCCTAATGCTCTTTCAGGAGATTTATAAGGTCAAAATCATGTATAGTTAAAAGATTCATTCAGAGTGCAATGGATTTTAATGTTCCAAGTTAATTTATACAGCTTCAGATTCCACATTGCAGCTTACCTTTAGGAAGTTATTTCTTTCAAATTTTAGTGTAGTATCAAAGAGAAATATCTACTAGTTTGTGAAAAGGCTATTAAAATACACCTTTCTTTGTAACTATATGTCTGTGTGAAGCTGGATTTTCTTCGTATACATCAACCAAAACAATATACTGCAGTGGGTTGAGTGCAGAAGCAGATATAAGAATTTGGCCCTCTTCTATTAAGTTAAATATTGAAGAGATTGGCCGGGCGCGGTGGCTCAAGCCTGTAATTCCAGCACTTTGGGAGGCCGAGACGGGCGGATCACGAGGTCAGGAGATCGAGACCATCCTGGCTAACACAGTGAAACCCCGTCTCTACTAAAAATACAAAAAATTAGCCGGGCGTAGTGGCGGCGCCTGTAGTCCCAGCTACTCGGGAGGCTGAGGCAGGAGAATGGCGTAAACCCGGGAGGCGGAGCTTGCAGTGAGCCGAGATCGCGCCACTGCACTCCAGCCTGGGGGCGACAGAGCGAGGCTCCGCCTCAAAAAAAAAAAAAAAAAAAAAAAATTGAAGAGATTAACAAAACCTTAAAACAATGTTACTCTTCTGTTTTTGAGGAAAAGGTAGTTATTTTTATTAAGATATATATGCTAACATGTATATTTATGATTATTTTAAATGAATTAATAAGTAATTTTTAAATTTCTCAGCATCAATTTAATATGGTAAATATTGGTAGATATAACCAACATAAACAAAAGCCCTTTGGGGTCTACAATCGTTTTTAAGAGGGTAAAAGGTCCTGAGACCAAATTTGAAAACTGCTATTCTCTTGCATACTCTCCTTCCTCTCTCTCCCTACCCCTCCACCCTTGTTTTCCCTCTGCTCACACTCCTCTCTCTTTCTCCTTCCCTTCATAATGAGACTTCTTGGAAAATCTGTTTTTGCCATTCACTCACTTTTTCACTATAGCTGTTCCCAAGTCACCAATGGCCTTCTGATTTCAGAGTCTAACATCTCCATCAGTGTCTATTTGACCTCTCTGAGTCTTTTGTACCAACCTGCCGCCTTTTCTAGAAGTCTCTGGTATGCCACTGTCCTGTTTTTTTTTCTTGCCTTCATGACTAAGCAGTATTTTTTAAAATTCTTCTTTCACATCATTCCTTTCCATTCTAAGCATTCCTAATAGGCAACTTCATTTTATTGTTGTTTCAACCGTATATATGTATATGCTCTTAATTTGTATGAGGGCATTTCAAAAAGTTTGTGGAAAAATTGAATTAAAAGATAAAAAATGTAAACTTTGACTCAGCGCTATGGCTCATCCCTGTAATCCCAGCACTTTGGGAGGCCAAGGTGGGCAGATCACCTGAGGTCAGGAGTTCAAGACCAGCCTGGCCAACATGGTGAAACCCCATCTCTACCAAAAATACAAAAATTAGCTGGGTGTTGTGGTGCATACCTGTAATCCCAGCTACTTGGGAGGCTGAGGCAGGAGAATCACTTAAACCTGGGAGGCAGAGGTTGCAGTAAGCAAAGATTGCATCACTGCACTATAACCTGGATGACAGAGCAAGACTCAAAAAACAAAAAACTGTAAACTTTATTTCTGAACATAAGCTCCATGAAGTTCAAGGCACTTTTGTAAGTGATAACAC
Organism: Theropithecus gelada; assembly: GCF_003255815.1. NCBI lineage: Eukaryota > Metazoa > Chordata > Mammalia > Primates > Cercopithecidae > Theropithecus > Theropithecus gelada. The sequence continues at coordinate 2,012,700 of NW_020257754.1, forward strand.
CAGCCATTTGGGCCATCCCTAAAGAACTGAGAGTCCTGGGAATTTAACCATGTCAATAAAGTCTTTTTACATTATTAACTGAAGAAAAATGGGTGCCCTATGAAGAGTTTTCAAGATTAGGAAACAGAAGTCAGAAGGAGACAAATCAGGACTGTAAAGTGGATGCCTGATGATTTCCAGTTGATACTCACAGAATTGCCCTTGTTTGATGAAAGAAAAGAGGAGGGGCATTGTTGTGATGGAGAAGGACTCTATAGTGAAGCTTTCCCAGGCGTTTTTCTGCTAAACATTTGACTAAAGCTTTAGCAGAAAAGCTTTAGTTTAGAAACATTTAGAAAAGCTACTGTTTCTCAAAAACACTCTCTAATAAGCAGATGTTACCATTCTTTTTGCCTCCAGAAAGTCAACAAGCAAAAATACCTTGAGCATCCCAAAAAGCTGTGGTCATGCCCTTGCTTTTGACTGTCTGCATTTGCTTTGATTGGACCGCTGCCATTCTGGGGGAGCCATTGCTTTGATTGTGCTTTAAGATCATACTCGTAAAGTCATGTTTCATCTCCTGTTACAATTTTTTGAGGAAATGCTTTAGGATCTTGATCCCACTTGTTTAAAATTTCCATTGAAAGCTCTGCTGTCATCTGCAGCTGATCTGGGTGCAACAGTTTGGGCAGCCATCAAGTGGAAAATTTGCTCAACTTTTATTTTCAGTCAGAATTGTATAGGCTGAATTAGTTGTCTATGGTGTTCGCTCTTGGTTCTGCTATTAATTACAGGTACTCTTCATTTAGGGCACGAACCAGGTGAATGTTTTCCTCAAAAATTGATGTGGATGGTCTGCTGCAGCAGGCTTCATCTTCAACATCATCTCATCCCTTAAAATGAGTTACTGATTTGTATGCTGCTGATTTTCTTGGGAGCATTGTCCCCATCAATAAAGCATCAGTGATTTCACCATTCTTCCAACCAACCTCCATATAAATGTGGTGTTTGTTCTTGCTTCACTTTTAGCAGAATTCATGTTGCAGTGGTAGAGGTTCTTTTCAAACTGTCTTACTCTTCTTAGTGCCTCAAACTAGATCCTGTTTAGACATGAATGATAAGTTAGTGTGAGTTTATTTTGGAAATATGTTTTGCAAAAAAAAATTTGAAATCCATGCATGGTTTTTGCATGGTATGCATTTTCCATGAACTTTTTGAAAACCCCTCATATATGAGAATACTTACATAGTGAGCATTCTTTGCTGAAACCTCTCTCCTAAGCTCCATATCGCATATATAAGTACTTGGTATGAAGGCCCCTAGATGGTGCCAAAGGTAGATATTTCACATTTAACATGAGTCAAAAAATAAAAATAAAAACAAACAAACAAAAAAAACCATCTTTGTTCTATCTCCCTTTCTTGTAATTGGTCATCTCTAGTGAAATTGTTTTGATTTGGCCTCCTAAATGTTTTCATGTTTTACTTCTCCATTCCCATACCCTATACTTTTTCCAAGCTCTCATTTCTGCTCACCTGGATTATTGCAGAAGTTTTCAAACTAATTTTCTTGCCTCAATATACATCCCTTTAATTTTTATCCAGAGGAATCCACTTAACCATGTAAGATTATTTAACATCCCTCCTAAAAATCCTGAAGTGGCTCTCCTGTAACTTTTAGTTTATAAGTTCAAACTCTTTGTCTTAGCATATGAGGTACATGGTGATCTGTCCCTGCTACCTTTCCACCCTCATCTCTTCTCACTTAATCACAGGCATCCTATGGTGCAGCCATAGCAAGCTCTTTGCCTGAGACACACATGCTCCCACCTTTTCCCATGCTATTCCCTCTGCCTGGAATTTTCTTTTGGGCTTATTCTCATTCCCTTTCATTCATCCTTCCAACCTCCCACTCCAGGCAAATCTGTCTTGATATCGCTCTCCAGACTGCCTCTGCTTGATGCCCTTTTTCTGGGCCCCATAACACTCTTGCAGCTTTTATCACTCCCTGTCACTGTTTGTATCCCATGGTATACTGAACAGCTTGGAAACAAAGATTTTCTCTTCTCTGTGCTCCCATTTGTTAGTACAAAGATTGACATAAATATTTGCTGAATGTATTCATGAATGAAAGGAAAGGAATAGTCTTTCTGAAAAGGAGAATGGCATGAACAATGCATTGTGTTATAAAAGCAGAGTTGTATGGCATGGATTTTGGAGTCAGACATAAGTGTAAGTCCTGGATCTTTCACTTACCACCTTTGTAAAATAGAGATGATAAAACCGTACTGGGAAATAATTTAGTTGTTCCTAAAATAAATACTGAACAACACCATTATCTACAGTGTGCAAGTCACTAGGTATATATTCATGAATAAAATTAGCATGGTCCTGAACTCATGGATCTTAAAATCTAATATGGGAGACAGTAAACAAGTAAACAAATAAATATTACAAATACATTGTGCAATGATGAAAGATAATTAGGTGAAGGGCAGCTAGACCTATTTAGATGTGGTCAAAGAAGTCCAAAGAGAGGAAGTGAATACTAACGTAGAAGCCTATGATACAGAGAAGCTTTTCGCTTTTTACTCTTTTTGATAGTTTTAGAATGTTGTTCCATATGAACACATTATTTACTCTAAAATTGTATTTTTAAAATATATATAGGGAAGCAAAAATAAGTGACATAAGAATATCTGAGTCTATTTGTCTTAATTGGAAGGAAAGATCATTTCCTATTGAGAATGAGGTACACGCAGAACAAATAAAATCCACATAGAAAGAAGCAAAGATATGAAATAGTCACTAAGGACAATGAGAGGAGACAAGTGGAAGGATTAATGGCAGTGTTAGGCCATTAATGTGGAAAGGGGGTTACCATAAATTTGTATTCACATCAGCAACTCTGGTGTACAAGTAAAATTGTTAGATTTATCCCTAGCTGCAGCTCTCCAGTGTGGAGTAGCAGAAGAAAAGGGGGACTACAGAAATAAAGATTCTGTCTAGAGAGTGACTGAAGTGGTGAAACACAGGTTTTGGCATAGTAGCAAATGAACTGTGGTCAGGCAGATATCATGGACTCAAAAAATGTGCAGAGGTCAAGGAAGAGCAAGCTATGTGAACAGTGGGTGGGGGGACCCTATCTGTTAATGCTACACAAATCATTTCAGTACTTTTTTTTTCTTCTACCAAAGAACGTTGCATAAATTTTTAATCGTAAATGAGTACTGATTGAGCAACATATATTAAATTGAAAGGTAGATGTTTTTATTAATAGATTTGATTTCTGAATATGCTAATTCTGATAGTTTATTGATATTACTGTTAAAAAGAATTGCTCTGGTAAGTGTTTTGCCCCTTTCTATAAATTATACTTGGAAAATATCAATGTCAGAAAAAAGTCCTCCGATTTTTATTGCTATTAATAGGTGGAAAAAGGAAGGAAACCTAGAGGATAATTGGACAAATGAATTACAATTTTAGTTTCATCTTAGGGTATCAGTGACTTGACTTTGGAATGTTTCTTTATTATGGTATAATCAGTTGCTGGCATTTCATATGATATAGCAAAGTGTGATGTAGAAGCTTACAGATGTCATCTCTAAAAGTACTATAAAATTTTAATGAGATTTTTCCATATTTTAGGAATAGAAGATGAACAAACCCATAACACCGTCAACATATGTGCGCTGCCTCAATGTTGGACTGATTAGGAAGCTGTCAGATTTTATTGATCCTCAAGAAGGATGGAAGAAGTTAGCTGTAGCTATTAAGAAACCATCTGGTGATGATAGATACAATCAGTTTCACATAAGGTAACAGATAAAATTCTTTGTATTTGTAAATTCTTACATCACAATATGGAATGATTAATTGGTATAAGTACTGTCTAATATGGCAGTTTAGAAAGTAAACCTCTATACTGTGGAGGAGACATTGGTAGTAAGTAACCTCTTTTTGGTTGTTCCTTTTGCAATTTTGTCTTCTTTCTCCCATATGTCAATAGGGCTAATATTTTGATCTCTCAAATAAGCTTTCTGAGTTAGAATCAATATTCCCACCTTTGCTGTGGTTCCCAGTTTGGCAAGCCAAGTGAAGTTCAGTCTGCCTCACACCTCTCATTTCCAGATTGAAGGAAAATAAGAATGTTATAAGAATGTCTAGTAAAAATCTAGAGCTTAAACTTCAAAGTGTGTAAATCTCTAATGCACTCTAACAGTGTATTTTGGGAGTTTTTCAATTTGACATTTTAAAGTTGTTGCTTACAAGTGTACACTTCTGTGAACAGAATTCTTAAATCTTAGCCAGGATTTCTCAGTGCTATCATCAGATAATTTCAATTTTTCCTCTTTACTCATCTCTGCTCGATTTAGTGTAAAAGATGCATGCAGATTTTATTTTTGTCAGTCATTGCATTTAAAACCGATGTCAAAATGTTTCTTTGGTAGCAAAAGGAAAAGAAGACTCCTTGTTATTTTCAGCATTAACCTCGGAAAGAACCTAATAGCCTTAGCTCCCTTGCAGGAAATGTTTCTCATAAGAAAAGCAAACATGTTAAATTACTTGAAAGAAGCTTAAGTTTAAACTGTGTTAAGCCAATGTTTAAAGATAATTTTTTAATATTACTGTTAAAAACTTATGGAAGATAATTGGGGCAGTGGTGGCAGGAAGATAAAGCTCTTCTTTTTTTTTTTTTTTTTCCTTTTTTCAAGACTCACTCCTGTGACAGAAAAAGCTCTTCTTTACAGAATACCTGCAAATAATTGTGAAAAGAATGGTAGAATGAGAAAAATACCTATTTGTAACCACCAATGAGTAACTGATTCTTGCAAGCTCATCACTGAACCTAAAAAGCATAAGGTGAAAGGTGATTGTTCTCATGCATATGAGCAGGATATGCACAAGATTTTAAAGTATTATAGGCTGGGCACAGTGGCTCATGCCTGTCATCCTAACACTTGAGGAGGCCGAGGTGGGCAGATTGCTTGAGCCCAGGAGTTCAAGACCAGCCTGGGCAACATGGTAAAATCCCATCTCTACAAAAAATTAGCTGGGCGTGGTAGTGCACGCCTGTAGTCCCGGCTACTTGGGAGGTTGAGGTGGGAGGATCACCTGAGCCCAGGAAGTGAAGGCTGCAGTGAGCCATGATCATGCCACTGCACTCTAGCCTGAGTGACAGAGCAAGACTCCCTCAATAAATAGATAAAAAGTATTGTACACAAATTACTTGTGAAGTATGAAAGGGAAGGGTACATTTTTAATGAGGAAATCTGAAGTACATTTCCTTTACCATGTGATCAAATTTTAGCACCAATAATAATGGTACAAAATGCCAATATGTACCCCTGGATGTGATACAATGGGAAGGGCACATTATACCTATGTAGTATTTCTACCAAAATGTTTCATCGGAATTTAATCATGAGAAAGTAGTCGGATACATCTAGGCTGTTAGACTCATTCTATGACATCTGGCCCATATTCTAAAATACACTCCCACAGACATAGATTGAAAGAGAGCATGCACAAGAGCCCAGATATGGCACAATTTTATCAGTTATTCAATTGTTGAATCTAGGTGAATGGTTGTTCATTCTATCATTTTTTCAACTTTTCTGTAAGTTTGAAATTTTTTAAAATCTTTAGAGGAAAAAGAAAAAAACAATATTGGTTAAATTTTTAAATGTTAACTTTTCAAAACTAATTTTTAATTTTAAAGAAATGGAATGGAAAGAAATGGGATGAAAGCCGACTTTGTGATTTTTTTTTCAATTTAATTGAATTACAGTTAAGATTGAAGGAATAATTTCCTAAGTTTTTGTGTATTCTGTTTCTTTCATTAAGCAGGCAGATTTATTAAAAATTATATAGCTATCAGAGTCTTAAGTTATGTGGGAAGTACTATAACTAAGTAGATTGAGAATACACTCTTATGTCAAATGAGATCTGAATTTGGACCTCAGCTTGGATACATCATATTGGCTGTGTGGCTATGGGCTTGTTACTCTACCTCTCCAAGCCTCGCTTTTTCACTAGTAAATTCGTATGATAATCATAATATCTTTGAACATGTTCATGTGTGTACATCCTGTAAACCACTAAGTAAATACCCCGTAAGTACCCAGTAGATTATTATCATCATCTTTGGCATCTTTTTTCCTCCTATTTTTCCTGTCTCTTTGTAATTCTTGCTGGTTCTCTTGTTGTCCCATTTCTTTAATGTTATAGGAGACGCTGTAGGCAAAACAGGGGCAGGGGAGATCAACACCTGTTTTCATATGACCTCAGTTTATAAATGCTATTGTTTGAATGTGTCCCCAAAAGTTCATGTGTTAGAAACTTAATATACCCATTGCAAAAGGGTTGAGAGGTGGGACCTTTAAAGGGCAGTTGGTCATGAGGGCTCTGCCCTTATGAGTGGATTAATGTTGTCATGGCAGGAGTGGGTTAGTTATCTTGGGAGTGGGTTTCTGATAAAAAGGTAAGTTAGGCCCTATTTTTCCTTCTCTCTCTCTCTCTCTTTTCTTTCTCTCTCACATGCACATGTGCATGCTCTTTGCCCTTCTGCCCTTCCACCATGAGATGATGTAGCAAGAAGGCCCTAACCAGATGCAGCCTCTCGATCTTGGACTTCCCAGCCTCCAGAACCGTGAGCCAAATTAACTATTGTTTATAAATTACCCTGTCTGTGGTATTCTATTATTGCAGTACAAAATGAACTAAGACAATAGACTAATTTTGTTTCTTTGTTACTTACTTTTAAGGAGATTTGAAGCATTACTTCAAACTGGAAAAAGTCCCACTTCTGAATTACTGTTTGACTGGGGCACCACAAATTGCACAGTTGGTGATCTTGTGGATCTTTTGATCCAAAATGAATTTTTTGCTCCTGCGAGTCTTTTGCTCCCAGGTAAACTGATTGTGACCAGGGTGTCCACAATTAGGGTGGAAAGACAAATGGCCAAAATAGAAATGTTTCTTCTTACTCTTACTTTTTCCTCCTGGTAGATGAAGTTTACATTTGAGAGTCCCTTTCTTTCTTTCAGCACTCCTCAACTCTTTAAAAAGCAGTACCGACAAAGGACACTGTGGACCCTGCTACTAAGGTGATAGAAGCTTTGTAAGAGTCAGATAGTTTTGTGCCAATAGGAAGTTTAGAAGGAAAGACTTCACACATCTGGCTTAGGCTGTAAGAAAGTAATTATTCTTTTGAGTTCTTGCTTTTTTTCATCTTCAACTTCTACCCTGATGAGATTCTATGATCATAATTTTAAAAAATTGTATTCTGATGTGTTAGTGTCTAGTTGCCTTCCTTATAACCTTTCTTTTCTTCCTTTGATGCCTTTCACACTAGTGGTTCTGAACCTTTATCATGCATAAGAATCACTTAGGTTCTGGTTAAACATGTAGATTCCTAGGGTCTGTTCCAAATCTATGTATTCAGGATTCTGGAATTGGGTTTAAGGTCTATATTCTTAAACAAGTGCTTCAGTGCCTCTGATATAGGTGGCTCATGGATCACTGTTTGAAAACACTGCCTTACTCTCTTTACCCATATTCATTATAACTTACAGATTCTTACTAGGTAGCTTCTTGTGTGTGCTGTGAGAATATGAGACCAAACTGTAGAAACTGGAATGATATTAAATGAACCAAGTTTCTAGTTTAACTTTTTCACAACCACTTCTTATTACTGAAAAACCACTTGTGTCTTACTTCATTTGTTAGATGCTGTTCCCAAAACTGCTAATACACTACCTTCTAAAGAAGCTGTAACAGTTCAACAAAAACAGATGCCTTTCTATGACAAAGACAGGACATTGATAACACCTCTGCAGAATCTTGAACAAAGCTATATGCCACCTGACTCCTCAAGTCCAGAAAATAAAAGTTTAGAAGTTAGTGATACACGTAAGTAACATTTTCAGTGCTTTCTACTAGTGGATTTGTCATTAAGACTAGCAGTGCTTTAAAAGAAAGCTTTTGTTCTTTTGTTTGTGCCGCAATCACAGGCACACTGGCAATAGCTCTTTTGTGAGTTTTTTCCTCCTGATATATTAAGAACCATCTTCTTTGTGTTGATCAGTGATTAGAGGCAATAGGACATGCAAACAACCAGAGAAGCTATGAAAAAAAAATAAGTAAATATTTACATAACTTGGAAGGGTCACTTTTTAAAATAAAATATGTGACTAGAGTTTTGGGTAGGTAGACTAGACCCACTCAAATGTGTGACTAGAATTTTGGGTGGGTGACTACAGTGTTCAGAGGGTAGGATCACCAAACAGAATTCTCAAGAAAAACTTATAATTTGTATTTTAGAAATGGTTTTATATTCTCCCGTCTTGTCTAATTCAAAATCATAAATATTTACATACATGTGAAACCTTCACATGAGAAAATAGGAGAATTATTAAAACGAATTTTTAAAATTTAAGCATGTTTTTCTTATTTTGACATTATAGGTTTTCACAGTTTTTCATTTTATGAATTGAAGAATGTCACAAATAACTTTGATGAACGACCCATTTCTGTTGGTGGTAATAAAATGGGAGAGGGAGGATTTGGAGTTGTATATAAAGGCTACGTAAATAACACAACTGTGGCAGTAAAGAAGCTTGCAGCAGTAAGTTATATTTTCAGGAATAAAGAGTTGCTTCATAGTGTGCTCTATAATAAAGTTAATCTTTAGGAAATACATTATTTCAGTATGTATTTTCTTTAAATAAACATCATTCTACATAGTAGTTCTTAAAGTTTAAAAATCTGTTGAATGCTATGGACCCTACCCCTAGAAAAATGTAGTTATGTACATATACACACAATCATACATACAATTTTGGAAGATTCACAAACTAAAGTTGAGAAGCCCTGCTCCACATAGTACCTCATGTGTAATCAAGATTAAAATGGTAAGATACCAGGAAAACTATTTTTAAAAAAAAAACCATGTTTGCATTACTTTTCCCATTTAAAAATAAAGTTTATGAAGTATACATTAAGAAAAAACATTAAAATTTTTTTTATCCGTGTCCTTTGTTGCCATTTCTACTGGAGTGTTCACCTTTTACTTATTGACTAGTTATATTCTAAACCTTTTGTTAAAGCCTAAAAATATCAATAGAATGCATATGTATGTGATAAAGATAGTCACTCTTTGTCATATACATTGCAGGGCTTTTGTAGGTTTTGTTTTCCATTTTGCACTAAAATTGCGTATGTTTTCTGTTTCCTAGAATATTTTTTCAAATTTTTTGTGTAGTGAAATTTCATGCTATTTCATTTTGTTTCCAAAACTCAGTGAAATTTATATATATTTTTCATTCCACTAACCAGCCATGGACCTTGAGCAAATTGCTAGTATTTCTAGATCTCAGTTGTTCTGTAGAATTGGGAGAATAATACCTTATTGTTTTAAAGAAAGGGAGATGAGCCAGCTGATCTCTTGATCCCTCTGAGCATTAGGAACCTTAGAATTGTGTAGTATTACATTGTATATTTTATTTTTTCAGATGGTTGATATTACTACTGAAGAACTGAAACAGCAGTTTGATCAAGAAATAAAAGTAATGGCAAAGTAAGTCTTAATTTGGCAGTGCGGTGTAGTGGAAAGGAAAAAGACAAGGAGTAAGGAACCTGGTTCACTCTAGAGTATGCCATGAACTAGTGATGTTTGCACATATATGAAATTAAAATTAAGTGTTTAGAGAAATTGAAAGTACTTTTGGCTCCATAATTCTATGATTACATATACTCATATGCCTGGAGATTAAATAGCAGTCATTTTTTTTTATTTATTTATTTTGAGATGGAGTCTCACTGTGTCACCCAAGCTGGAGTGCAGTGGCACCATCTCGGCTCACTGCAACCTCTGCCTCCCAGGTTCAAGCGATTCTCCTTCCTCAGCCTCCCGAGTAGCTGGGACTACAGGTGTGTGCCATCATGCCTGGCTAATTTTTCTTGTATTTTTAGTAGAGGTGGGGTTTCACCGTGTTAGCCAGGATGGTCTTGATCTCCTGACCTCATGATCTGCCTGCCTCAGCCTCCCCAAGTGCTGGGATTACAGGCAGGAGCCACTGCGCTTGACCGCAGTCATTATTTTAAGTCACAACAAGGTTACGTGGAATTTTACTATCATGTCCTTCATTATCATGTTTTCTACTTCCAGAATTCATGAGAGATCAATTGTAGAGATACTTTAAAAACCTATCTACAGAATATATAAAGTAGCATCTATACAGCAACTAGAGTCATGTTATCTGCAAAGATAAGCATTTACTCTATGTGCTGTTATCTGAAGGCAGATATACTTTAAATAAACATCATTCTACATAGTAGTTCTTAACATTTAAAAATATGTTGAATGCTATGGACCCTACCCCTAGAAAAATGTAGTTATGTACATATACACACAATCATACATAAAATTTTGGGAGATTCACAAACTAAAGTTGAGAAGCCCTGCTCCACATAGTATCCACATATATATATATCTGAAGATATATATATACTTTATATATAAAGTAGCACCTATAAAGCAACTAGAGTCATGTTATCTGCCTTCTCAGCATTGACCCTGTGTGCTGGAAAATTGTTGGACATCATCAGGAAAAGTAGGAGGGACAACAGAGGAAATGTGTTCTAATTATTATAGTAATTAATAGTGGTTGATATTTGAGTGTGTACAACATTCCAGACATTGTGCTATGTACCTTATGTGCATTGTCTATCTAACCTTTACAACTGTTACAACTGCCCATTTTGTTTGTTAACTGAGATTTAGAAACATTAAATAGCTTGTCCAAGATCACGTAGCCAGTAAGTGTTAGAGATGGGATTGAAATCCAGATCTGTTTGATTGCAGAGCCTGAACTTTTGATCTGAATCCTAATGGGATTTACCAAATTATACCCATTAAACCCACTGCTGTAAATCACCAATCATAGTTACTTAACCTCAAGTAAGAAGAATAGACTAGAATTGACTTATGCATGGTAAAAATGATACACACTGAAAAAAAATCAAACTTTTTGTTTTTAGGATTTGTTTTCTCCACTTCTACCCCTACTCTGCAGTTCTAAAAGTAACTTGTTCACAGTAGATAATCTGGAAAATACAGGAAAATATTTTTAAAATATACAAAACCATATGCATGCAGGGCTTAATACCTAGGTGATGGGTTGATAGGTGCAGCAAACCACCGTGGCACGTGTTTACATATGTAACAAACCTGCACATTCTGTACATGTGTCCCGGAACTTAATAATAATAATACAAACCATCTCTCAAATACATCACTCAGAGATAACCACTGCTAATATTTTTATATACTTGCTTCATGATGTGTGTGTAGCATTTTCCCATGTCATTAAAAATAATTTGAAAACATTTTAAATTATTGTACAACATTCTAGAATATGTGAGAATCATATTTTATTTAACCATAGCTATGTTTGTTTCTAATTTTCAGTATTAAAAATAAAGCTTCTTTAAAGTTCTTTGCACATAAATCTTTAAATGCAGTTATACTTACTTTATCATCTAGGGTAAAGTCCTAGAAAAAGAATTACTGGGTCGGAATGCATGAACTTTTTAAAGACTTTCTAAACACACATTCAAACATTCAAATGGCTTTTGAGATAGGTTTCAGTAATTTATATTACTACCAGCGCTGGGCGTGGTGGCTCACGCCTGTAATCCCAGCACTTTGGGAGGTCGAGGCGGGCGGATCACAAGGTCACCAGATGGAGACCATCCTGGCTAACACGGTGAAACCCCGTCTCTACTAAAAATACAAAAAACTAGCCAGGGGAGGTGGCGGGCGCCTGTAGTCCCAGGTATTGGGGAGGCGGAGGCAGGAGAATGGCGTGAACCTGGGAAGCGGAGGTTGCAGTAAGCCGGCTCATGCCACTGCACTCCAGCCTGGGCGACAAAGCGAGACTCCGTCTCAAAATAAATAAATAAATAAATAAATTTATATTACTACCAGCAGTGCATTACAATTTCAAACTTTACTGGTTCCTTATCTTCATTTAATATCATTCCTTTTTTTTTTTTTTTTTTTGAGATGGGGTCTCGCTCTGTCGCCCAGGCTGGAATGCAGTGGCGCAATCTCGGCTCACTGCAAGCTCGCTCTCCCGGGTTCACACCATTCTCCTGCCTCAGCCTCCTGAGTAGCTGGGACTACAGGCACTCGCCACCACACCCGGCTAATTTCGTTTTGTATTTTTAGTAGAGACGGCGTTTCACCATGTTAGCCAGGATGGTGTTGATCTCCTGACCTTGTGATCCACCTACTTCGGCCTCCCAAAGTGCTGGGATTACAGGCGTGAGCCACCACGCCCAGTTTATTATTACTATTATTTAGTAAGTGCCAATCTCTGGACCTTACTAGCAGAATGATCTTGGCCAAGTTTCTTAACTTTCTATTCGTTAATTTTCTCATCTATAAAACAGGATAATAGTACTTAAGTTATTGTGAGGATTAAATAAAGCAGGTAAATCACTTGCCACAATGGCTCGTATATAGTATAAACTCAGCAAATGTTAATTACTCATGTTTAAAATATGCCAATTTGATGGAAAATGGAACACTTATTGCTTTAATTTGCGCTTCTTAAAATATTTATGAGAATAGAAGAAGTCATATTTGATATAATGAACTGCTAGAATTGTGGATAGTTTTGAATGAACAAAATGAATAAGCACTTAAATAAATAAAACACTTATCTTGTGCCAGATACGTTTCTAGGCTGTCATGTTTACATTTTCTCATTTAATTGTCTCAGCATCTGTATTACATAATAGGTACTATTTTCTGCATTTAGCTGATAAAGGAGCTGAGGCTCAGTAAGGCTGTTAACTTGCCATAGGTCACCTATCCAGGAGGGGGCAGAGCTAGACTTTAAATTTAGGATGTATAACTCTGAGCCCTGTGTTCTTTCATCTTACCACAGATGCCTGCCACTTTATTATATCGTAGGTCTCTTTAGTTTTATTATTCTCAAGTATATAAAGACACTCAAATTAGGTTATAAATAATCCAGTGTTATTAAAGATCAAAAACATGTAAATTAGATGTGATTCAAGATCATGTCTGTAAATCAGTGCTTTGAGTTTGTTAGAAAATTCTTGACAGTATTAGCATAAAAATACAATGGACTTCTTGAAATCTTATTTGTGCCATCATTGAATATTGGGCTAAAGAAATTGAACATCAGCCTAGTCCTTAACCAAACTTATCACAAGTTCCAATAATCTGAATTATTTAGCTTTTACTGTAAAATAGAAAGGTTTGGCCAGGTGTAGTGGCTCATGCCTGTAATCCCAATACTTTGGGAGGCCAAGGTGGTAGGATCGCTTGAGGCCAGCGGTTTGAGACCAGCCTGGGAAACACACAGTGAGACTTCATCTCTACAAAAAAATTTAAAAAGTACCTGAGTGTGGTATGTACCAGTAGTCCAAGCTACTTGGGAGGATGAGGCAGAAGGATTACTTGAGTCCAGATGGTCGAGGCCACAGTAAGCTATGATTGTACCACTGCACTGCAGCCTGGGCAACAGAGTTAGACCCTGTCTCAAAAAAAAAAAAGAAAAGAAAATAGATTTTACTTCTTTTTTTTGTTGTTGTTCATGTTGTCTTTACTTTTATTAACACTTAGAGAATTATTAAGTAGTTCTTCATTTTAGCCTATCAAGTTGGGTTAAACATTTAACGCATAAATTATTACAGGCATAAATACCATACTAGATCTATTTAGAATTTAAGTGAAGGCAGTGATATGTTACTTTTTTTTTTTTTTTTTTTATACTTTAAGTTCTAGGGTACATGTGCAGGTTTGTTACATATGTATACTTGTGCCATGTTGGTGTGCTGTACCCATCAACTCGTCAGCACCCATCAACTCATCATTTACATCAGTTATAACTCCCAATGCCATCCCTCCCCACTCCCCATAATAGGCCCCGGTGTGTGATGTTCCCCTTCCTGTGTCCATTTCTTCTAGATTTTCTAGTTTATTGGCATAAAGGTGTTTATAGTATTCTCTGATGGTAGTTTGTATTTCTGTGGGGTTGGTGGGGATATCCCCTTTATCATTTTTTATTGCGTCTATTTGATTCTTCTCTCTTCCGTTCTTTATTAGTCTTGCTAGCGGTCTGTCAATTTTGTTGATCTTTTCAAAAAACCAACTCCTGGATTCATTGATTTTTTGGAGGGTTTTTTGTGTCTCTATCTCCTTCAGTTCTGCTCTGATCTTAGTTATTTCTTGCCTTCTGCTAGCTTTTGAATGTGTTTGCTCTTGCTTCTCTAGTTCTTTTAATTGTGATGTTAGGGTGTCTATTTTAGATCTTTCCAGCTTTCTCTTGTGGGCATTTAGTGCTATAAATTTCCCTCTCCACACTGCTTTAAATGTGTCCCAGGGATTCTGGTATGTTGTATCTTTGTTCTCATTGGTTTCAAAGAACATCTTTATTTCTGCCTTCATTTCGTTGTGTACCCAGTAGTCATTCAGGAGCAGGTTGTTCAGTTTCCGTGTAGTTGAGCGGTTTTGATTGAGTTTCTTAGTCCTGAGTTGTAGTTTGATTACACTGTGGTCTGAGAGACAGTTTGTTATAATTTCTGTTCTTGTACATTTGCTGAGGAGTGCTTTACTTCCAATTATGTGGTCAATTTTGGAATAAGTACGATGTGCTGAGAAGAATGTATATTCTGTTGACTTGGGGTGGAGAGTTCTGTAGATGTCTATTAGGTCTGCTTGGGGCAGAGTTGAGTTCAATTCCTGGATATCCTTGTTAACCTTCTGTCTCGTTGATCTGTGTAATGTTGACAGTGGGGTGTTGAAGTCTCCCATTATTATTGTATGGGAGTCTAAGTCTCTTTGTAAGTCTCTAAGGACTTGCTTTATGAATCTAGGTGCTCCTGTATTGGGTGCATATATATTTAGGATAGTTAGCTCTTCCTGTTGAATTGATCCCTTTACCATTATGTAATGGCCTTCTTTGTCTCTTTTGATCTTTGATGGTTTAAAGTCTGTTTTATCAGAGACTAGGATTGCAACCCCTGTTTTTTTTTTTTTTTTTTTTTTTTTTGTTCTCCATTTGCTTGGTAGATCGTCCTCCATCCCTTTATTTTGAGCCTGTGTGTGTCTCTGCATGTGAGATGGGTCTCCCGAATACAGCAGTCTGGACTCTTTATCCAATTTGTCAGTCTGTGTCTTTTAATTGGACGATTTAGTCCATTCACATTTAAGGTTAATATTGTTATGTGTGAACTTGATCCTGTCATTGTGATATTAGCTGATTAATTTGCTCGTTAGTTGATGCAGTTTCCTCCTAGCATCAATGGTCTTTACATTTTGGCATGTTTTTGCAATGGCTGGTACCGGTTGTTCCTTTCCATGTTTAGTGCTTCCTTCAGGGTCTGTTGTAGGGCAGGCCTGGTGGTGACAAAATCTCTAAGTATTTGCTTGTCTGTAAAGGATTTTATTTCTCCTTCACTTATGAAACTTAGTTTGGCTGGATATGAAATTCTGGGTTTAATATTCTTTTCTTTAAGAATGTTGAATATTGGCCCCCACTCTCTTCTGGCTTGGAGAGTTTCTGCCGAGAGATCTGCTGTTAGTCTGATGGGCTTCCCTTTGTGTGTAACCCGACCTTTCTCTCTGGCTGCCCTTAACATTTTTTCCTTCATTTCAACTTTGGTGACTCTGACAATTATGTGTCTTGGAGTTGCTCTTCTCGAGGAGTATCTTTGTGGCATTCTCTATATTTCCTGAATTTGAATGTTGGCCTGCCTTACTAGGTTGGGGAAGTTCTCCTGGATGATATCCTGCAGAGTGTTTTCCAACTTGGTTCCATTTTCCCCCTCACTTTCAGGCACCCGAATCAGACGTAAATTTGATCTTTTCACATACTCCCATACTTCTTGAAGGCTTTGTTCATTTCTTTTTCCTCTTTTTTCTTTAGACTTCTCTTCTTGCTTCGTTTCATTCATTTGATCTTCAATCGCTGATACTCTTTCTTCCAGTTGATCGAGTCGGTTACTGAAGCTTGTGCATTTGTCATCTATTTCTCATGTCATGGTTTTTATCTCTGTCAGTTCGTTTTTGGCCTTCTCTGCATTGATTATTCTAGTTATCAATTCTTCCATTCTTTTTTCAATATTTTTAATTTCTTTGCGCTGAGTACATAATTCCTCCTTTAGCTCTGAGAAGTTTGATGGACTGAAACCTTCTTCTCTCAACTCGTCAAAGTCATTCTCCGTCCAGCTTTGATCCGTTGTTGGCGATGAGCTGCGTTCCTTTGGAGGGGGAGATGCGCTCTGATTTTTTGAATTTCCAGCTTTTCTGCCCTGCTTTTTCCCCATCTTTGTGGTTTTATCTGCCTTTGGTCTTTGATGATGATGACGTACTGATGGGGTTTTGGCGTGGGTGTCCTTTCTGTTTGTTAGTTTTCCTTCTAATAGTCAGGACTTTCAGCTGTAGGTCTGTTGGAAATTGCTTGAGGTCCACTCCAGACCGTGTTTGCCTGGGTATCAGCAGCGGGGCTGCAGAAGATAGAATATTGCTGAATAGCGAGTGATCCTGTCTGATTCTTGCTCTGGAAGCTTCGTCTCAGGGGTGTACCCCACCGTGTGAGGTGTGGGGTGTCGGTCTGCACCTAGTGGGGGATGTCTCCCAGTTAGGCTACTCAGAGGTCAGGGACCCACTTGAGCAGGCAGTCTGTCCATTCTCAGATCTCAACCTCCGTGTTGGGAGATCCACTGCTCTCTTCAAAGCTGTCAGACAGGGTCATTTGCATCTGCAGAGCTTTCTGCTACTTTTTGTTTAGCTGTGCGCTGTCCCCAAAGGTGGAGTCTACAGAGACGGGCAGGCCTCCTTGAGCTGCTGTGGGTTCCACCCAGTTCGAGCTTCCCAGCGGCTTTGTTTACCTACTTAAGCCTCAGCAATGGTGGGCGCCTCTCCCCCAACCTCTGCAATTAGATCTCAGACTGCTGTGCTAGCAATGAGGGAGGCTCTGTGGGTGTGGGACCCTCCCGGCCAGGTGTGGGATATAATCTCCTGGTGTGCCATTTGCTAAGACCCTTGGTAAAGCACAGTATTAGGGTGAGAGTTACCCGATTTTCCAAGTGTTGTGTGTCTCAGTTCCCCTGCCTAGGAAAAGGGATTCCCTTCCCCCTTGCGCTTCCAGGCGATGCCTCGCCCTGCTTCAGCTGTGGCTGGTCGGGCTGCACCAGCTGACCAGCACCTATTGTCTGGCACTCCCCAGGGAGATGAACCCAATACCTCAGTTGAAAATGCAGAAATCACCCGTCTTCTGTGTCACCCATGCTGGGAGCTGGAGACTGGAGCTGTTCCTATTCGGCCATCCTGCTCCGGGACCCAGATTTTACTTCTAATGTTGATTAATATTGGCTGAAAAGAGAACTATTTGCAGAAAATTATAAATAGTTATAATAAACATATATAAACATAAACATAATGTTAGAAATTATATATAACATACTATTTTTTTCTCTTTTTTTCTATTAAAACTTTGAATAACTTCCAACCTACAACTGACTATATAAGTATATATTATAATAATTTTGCATGAAAAATTGTTTGTCACAGGTGTCAACATGAAAACTTAGTAGAACTACTTGGTTTCTCAAGTGATGGAGATGACCTCTGCTTAGTATATGTTTACATGCCTAATGGTTCATTACTAGACAGACTCTCTTGCTTGGTAAGCTATTTGTTCATCAGATTGTTTGGCTTTTTGTTTATATGCTGGAGTATTAATACTCATTTTGTTACTGGATTATTTAAACCAAATTCGCTTTCATATTTTTCCTGCTCTATGAAAATTATACAGTTGATATGTCAGCAACTGGGTTGCCATTTTATTAGGTGGTAATCCTAAATATAAAATTCAGTCAAGATTATACTAGGAAGATGCTTTTATATATTTTTATCTTCAAATAAGAAATGTAATCACCCATTTGAGCTTATTTGGAGATTATTTTTAATAACTTAAAAATGTAGTCCTAAATTATTAGTGATATAGCATCATCTTCAGTTGTTGCCTAGAAAAATACTCTGTGTTATATAGTCTCTGTAGATTTTTTATTATTCTTTCTAGTTTTTAATTTGGTTTATTTCTTTACAAGGATGGTACTCCACCGCTTTCTTGGCACATGAGATGCAAGATTGCTCAGGGTGCAGCTAATGGCATCAATTTTCTACATGAAAATCATCATATTCATAGAGATATTAAAAGGTAAATGCTACTGTTTAAAAGCTTTTGGAAAGCTGTCTTTAAAGAATAGTTTGCTGTCACTCTATTCACTATTCACATGCATGTCTTAACCTAGAGCACCTGGACTTTTTCCCATCACTCCATGAAAGCTCTTCTCAATAAGGACATCTGTAATCTCCTTTATTCCAAGCCCAGTGACCTGCTTTCAGTACTCATCCTACTTGACCTTTTTTATTTGTTTTAATAGTAGTTTATTCTGTTCTTCTTGACCCTTTTGCCTTATGGAAATTAGTTGTTTTCTTAGTTTATGGATCACCATTCTTTTCTGAATCACCTTCATCCTTCATGAGTACTTTTCAGTTCTCTTTCTTTCTTATTTATCTAGTTAAATATTTACCTACTATAAGTAACATATTAATATATAGAGCTCAACATCAATCAAATCACAAAATAACAGTACACACATATATATTATATATAATATAGTATAGTATATAGGATTAATATAAAGAACATTTTCCCAGAAAGTGATATTTAAGCAGAGATTCAAAGAATGGGCAGGAAATAAGTAGGCACAATTTGAGGGTAACTGTAGAATAGATGATGGGAAAAAGAACATTCTAGGCAGAAGGAACTGCATTTGTAAGACCAGTGGTGAGAGAAAATATGGGAGCATGATGAGTTACAAGAAATGAAATATGCTTTGGGAGCCAAGACAGTAGGATCATTTGAGGCCAGGAGTTGCAGACCTGATTACATTCCCTGGACAACATAGCAAGACCTCATCTTTACAAAAAAATTAGTCAAACCTGCTAATGCATGCCTACACTTCCAGATGCTGGGGTGGCTGAGGAGGGAGGATGCTTGAGCCCAGGAGTTCAAGGCTGAAGTGAGCTATGATCATGCCACTGCTCTCCAACCTGGGTAATAAAGCAAGACTCTGTCTGAAAAAAAAACAATGAATAAATGCAGTATGACTGAGATGCAGAAAGTTATGGGGTGGTGGATTGAAGATAAAACTACAGAGAAGTGTAGGAAGCTAAGTCCTATAGGACCTAATGGGCCAAGGTAAGGCTTTTAGTTTTATCT
The DNA here is from genome assembly GCF_003255815.1 of Theropithecus gelada. NCBI lineage: Eukaryota > Metazoa > Chordata > Mammalia > Primates > Cercopithecidae > Theropithecus > Theropithecus gelada. The sequence continues at coordinate 2,032,009 of NW_020257754.1, forward strand.
CAAGTGTAATGAGATGCCATTGAAATTTTTAAGTAGGAATGTGGCATCATCTTTAAGTTTTGCAAAGATGATTTTGACTCTAATGTAGAGAACAGTTTATAAGAAGAAACAGTTAGTAGGCTATCATAGGTGGCAGTTCATATGAAGAGAGGTGAGCAGATTAGAAAGATTAAAATGGCAAAGCTTGTTGATACCTTGGCTATGCAGGGGTTCAGGAAGAGGGAAGTATCACGAATGACTCCCGGAATAATGGCATCCAGACTTGCATTCTGGAATGATTATGGCATGATTCACTTATATAGAAAGGACCAAAAAAGACCTGGTTAGGTTGGGGTTAGAGAGATGGTTAGAAAATGTGAATTCTCCTTTGTACGTGTTGTCATTGAGGTTCTTTTAAGATATAGAAGTAGAGATGTTAGTGTGATATACAGATTTGGAGCTGATGGTCTGAGCTGAAGATATAAATGTGTTTATTACTTGCATACAGGTGATAATTGAAGTGACTGTATTCACTTGAGGGGAGATGTAGATTAAGAAAAGGTCAGGAGATCGAGACCATCCTGGCAAACACGGTGAAACCCCGTCTCTACTAAAAATACATAAAAAACTAGCCGGGCGAGGTGGCGGGCGCCTGTAGTCCCAGCTACTCGGGAGGCTGAGGCAGGAGAATGGAGTAAACCCGGGAGGCGGAGCTTGCAGTGAGCTGAGATCCGGCCACTGCACTCCAGCCTGGGCTACAGAGCGAGACTCCGTCTCAAAAAAAAAAAAAAAAAAGAAAAGGTCGGTCACAAGATTAAGTCTTGAGGAACCCTAAGACTTAATGGCCAAATAGAAGGGATGATCACAAAAAGGAATCTCAGGAAGTACACATACAGAGAAAGGTAAGGTGAAAACCTGCAGAGTGTGGAGTCCCTGAAAATGAGGAAAGAGTTTCCCAAGAGGGAGTAGTCAAAAAGAGTCAAGTGCTTTAATCATTGGATTAGCATCACCATTGTCTTTGGTGACTTTATGGAAACCCATTTCCATGTAGTAATTGGTTTAGAAATCACATTGTAGTTGAGAGAGTGAGAGCTAGAGAACTGAGATAGGAGTACAGACAAGTCTTTTAAGACATGTTACTAAGGGGACAGCTAGAAATAGATATGTCATTCAGGAAACTTTTTTTTTTTAAGAAAGCAGAGACTAAACTGTGCTTGTCTGCCTATAGGAAGGATCCAGATTAAGAGGGAGAGGATACCGTGGAAGAGAGAAATGGGATCATGTGTTCAGTAGGGTTCCTGAGAATGTAAGCAGCTCGAGCAGAGGAACTGACCCTAGATGAGAAAAGAAACACCATCTCCTATCCTTCATGTATTGTTGGTACTTTCCCATGTTCTTATCATTGTCTCTTTTCTCCCTATATGTTCTTTTTTTTTTTTTTTTGAGACGGAGTTTCACTCTTGTTACCCAGGCTGGAGTGCAGTGGCGCGATCTTGGCTCACTGCAGCCTTCGCCTCCTGGGTTCAAGAGATTCTCGAGCCTCAGCCTCCTGAATAGCTTGGATTACAGGCATGCACCACCACGCTCTGCTAATTTTGTATTTTTAGTAGAGATGGGATTTCTCCATGTTGATCAGGTTGGTCTCGAACTCCTGACCTCAGGTGATCTGCCCACCTTGGCCTCCCAAAGTGCTGGAATTACAGGCGTGAGCCACCCTCCCGGCTTCTCTCTGTGTGTTTTTGCTGAGTGATATTATGTTGATTTTAACTGCTACTTATATGTGAGTGTTTTTCGAATCCGTATTATAAGCTTCCAGTCCTGGATTTTTAGTATCCCCGTACCAAAAACACTGCATCTGGGTATCCCACAGTAACCTTTAAGTCAGCACATGAGAAATCAAACTCATCAGGTCTCTCCAACCTAAAGTCTTTCCACATTTCCTTTCTGATCCAGTGAAGTCACTATTCATTCTCTCTCTCAAGCTGAAGACGTTCTCATTCTCTGTATCATGCTAATTACAAAATTCTGTTGAGTGAGCCTCAAAATTTTCACTTTCCATTTATCCCATGTTATGACCATTTAGACCCTCATTATCTCTCATTTGCTTTGTTACAAACCTTTGTAGTCAACCTAAATCCAGCCTATCAGTCCTCATCTATTCACTACAGTGCTACCAGGTCATGGTCCTAAAAGTTAAGTCTAATAACATCAGTTTCCTACTGTGAAAACTTTAGCTGGTAGCCTGTTGCTCACAGGATAAAATTCAAATGATCTCCATGTTTCTAGGACACTCATTCCTTGAAGTTGACCATGTACACCATATCATATTTTCGTCACTCTGTAGCTGTTACTCCATTTGCCTGGAGTGCCTTTCTTTCCCTCATGTAACTATCAACTTCTAATAATCCTTCGATACTAAGCACACTTGTCACCCTCTGTTTGAAATTTTTCCTGCTTTTTCCAGGCACATGGTTGTTCTCTCAGCATTTTGTACCTAATATTACCATTGTTTTAAAAAATTATTTATGCCTTTGTCACAGACAAGATTTTAAGACTCCCCCATGCCCAGCAGTGAGCTTAAATACTATACGACATAGGGAGTTCTCAATAAGATTGTGTTGAATGAAAGTATGAAAGCATATAATGAATTAATTGAGATATTTTGGCCATATTTTTTTCTCTTCAAAAGCCAGATAGTACAGAACAAAAGAATAAAGAAATGCATAATTGAGATACTTTGGTTGGAAATTTGTTTTTAAATGAATTGATACATATTAAGAAAGGAATTATTAAAGGTGCCTTGGAAGACTTTGTAGTAATTTACCCTATAATAAATTATTTGCGGAATAATGAAAATATCTCTTACTAATGTAGACAGTTTTATTTCATTTTTATTCTCCTAAATTTTTTCCTCAAGAAACATAAAAAAAGAGGACAGTTGCTTCTCTTTAGCTATAATCTGAGTTCTAGGTTTATTAATAGAAATTTTAGGCTTTTATGATGCATACTATAAAATGTTATACTCTGTAAATATGTATGTACATAGACATGTATGCATATACATATATACATGCATACATACATTTAGCTAAGGAGCTGTTTGACTTTTTTGGGGTGGGGAAAACATTTTTTTTCTTCAAACTTTACATTTTTTTCAGTGCAAATATCTTACTAGATGAAGCTTTTACTGCTAAAATATCTGACTTTGGCCTTGCACGGGCTTCTGAGAAGTTTGCCCAGACAGTCATGACTAGCAGAATTGTGGGAACAACAGCTTATATGGCACCTGAAGCTTTGCGAGGAGAAATAACACCCAAATCTGACATTTACAGCTTTGGTGTGGTAAGTTCCATATACATAATTAGTAAAAATAGTCATTCTGCTATAATTGTGGAAATGAAGTAGAATATTATTTAATACACCCATCTTGTTTAGCTCTCTTAGGTAACAACACAAGTTTTTCACATTTACCTCTACTTATACCAGAAAGTTTGTAAAAACTTCTTCCAATGTGTAAAACTTTTGAATTGATTTTTGAAATGACTACAAGAAATGATTTTCTTGCCATCTGTGTTTATGAATTAGCATGACACCCAATGCATTAAATGAATCGTGTCATACAGTATATACTTTAGTCTCACATTTTTCGACATTTACTAATCTACCTGTCTATTCCCAATAAATTTTAAGATAGAGTAAGAGATAGGTGTGGGTGGTTGGAGAAGCCAGGGGCTTTTTCTTCAATTTGTTTTTTCATATGTGTTCCATATATGGAAATTTAACTTCATAGCACTGTGAAAACAAGGCATAGGACTGTAGAATATGCCTAATGTTTAGAAAATAATATTCTCCTAAGAGCCAGAGAAAATTATTCTTGTGAAGAATCCCTAAGAGGCAGGAAAAGGATTGGGAGTTCCCAGAACATACGTTGAGTGGGGCTGACTCCTTAGTAGAATTGCCAACAGAAAAGAGCTGCTTATGGTCATGATGGGGTCCGAGATATCCCTGAAGGAGGGATGGCGAGAAATGCCCAAAGCTCGTGTTCTTTCCACTTTAATATCTAAAAGACATAGCCTTGTATAGAATGATTAATCAAATTTTGTAACCAAGATTCATATTCCTTCTAGTTTATATTTATTTTTGTCTTGAGTATTATATATATAATTTATTAGTATCATGTATAATATATGTATATTTTAGAGACAAGGCCTCACTTGGTCACCCAGGCTGAGTGCAGTGGTGGAATTACGGCTCACTGCAGCCTCAACCTCCTAGGCTCTAGTGATCCTCTCACTTCAGCCTCCCAAGTAGCTGGGACTACAGATATGTGCTACCACACCCGGCCAATGTTTTTTAAAATTTTTTGTAGAGACAGGGTCTCCCTGTTGCCCAGGCTGGTCTTGAAGTCCTGGGCTCAAGTTATCCTCCCACATCTGTCTCCCAGAGTGCTGGGATTACAGGCGTTAGCCACCATTCCCAGCCTGTCTTGTGTATTATATTAATGAAATTTTTTTGTCTTAATAGGTTTTACTAGAAATAATAACTGGACTTCCAGCCGTGGATGAACACCGTGAACCTCAGTTATTGGTAATTGAAATATTCGTTTTCCTCAATCCTTTTTTCTCTGCTTTTGTAGTCTAAATTTATATGGATAAATTTGACATCTAGAAATAACATTTTCTGTTGGCAGTCTTTCCATTGGCTATTACACAATAGCATATGGAAAAAGCATTAAATACTTTTCATTCTCAGCTCTCCCATGAAGTATTTGTGAAGCCTAGAAAAGTCACTTACGTATTCTTTGTTCTGATTTCTTTGTGGGTAAAATGAAAATAGAACGAAATGATTTCTGAGGTCCTCTTTAGCTTATGTTTATTTTGTTACTTTCAGGGTGGCTGCTCTTAATAACAGTGTTTTCAACATTTTCAGAAAGGAAAAAAATGGCTTCCATTCAAATTTCTCTCAGAATAAAATTGCTAGGAAAAGTTCTCTACTTATTTCTATCATGGGGTATTTTATTTACAAAGTTACAATAAAAAACATACCAAATTTGCTATTGTTAGGAAAAACTCAAATCATGTATTTCCTTTGCTCTCATACCACAGCAACAATCAACACAGAAGATTTCTGTGACCAAATGTGAGTGGGGAGGATTTCCCTCCACCAACAAGCAGGCAGTCTACTTTGCAGCGAAAGTCAGCTGGATCTCCTCCAATTTAATTCTGACACTATGTTCCTAGAGATAGCATCAGAATCAGATCCCACAGGTTAAGGGCTCTGTCCCCGAGACTGCGGTCCCACCAGACACCAGTCGCAAGTTTAGGCCTCCAGAACTTCTGACCAACTGCCTTCAAGTGGGAGTTCCTATGACCTCCTCTGTGGGTATGGAGGGCTCAAGATTGAACCCAGATTGATTCACTAACTTGCATGCAGCATATACTTTACCTAAGTTTTCCATCATTTTGCCTAAGGCTTTTTCTTTCAAAATATATAAAAGCCTCAAAACTTTGGCTTGAGTAAGGATGAAATGCAGGAAAACATAAGCTCTATCTCAGTCACAAGTTTTGCATCTCATCATATAATAGTGAAAATCATAAATCTTTGGAGAATTACACTCTTTCACCCATTCTTAAGGTTTGACTGTGATGTGACTCTAAAGTAATAAGATTTTTGTACAAGCACAGTTAAAAAAAAAATGATCCTTTGAGGAACCCTTATGTTACTAGATTCTGCCATTGCCAAACATTTTCAGAATTTATCTTTTGAAAGTGTTTTTGAAGAGTTTACCTCTCATGAATAGTTTTTTTCATCTGTATTAGTTTCCTAGGACTGTTGTAAAAATGTACCAAAAACTGTGTGACTTAAAGCAACAGAAATTTATTTGCTCGTGGTTCTGGAGGCCAGAGTCTGAAATCAAGGTATTGGCAAGACTATGCTCTCTCTGGAGGCTCCAGAGAGAATCTTGCCTTGCTCGTTGGATGTGGGGCTTACCTCCAGGATTATCCATAATCTGGAATATTCTCATCTCAGGATACTTAATTACATTTAAAAGGCCCTTCTTTTCCTAATAAGAGGACATTTACAGATTCCAGAAATTATGGCATAGACATGTTTTGGGAGACCATGATTCACCCAACTTACTCTCTTATTCCTACACTTCTCTCCCTGTTAATTCTTTTTTTTTTTTTTTTTATCATGGCCTGCTCCCCATTTTTCCCCTCCCTTTTTCTCTTTGATTCAACAATCTTAGTACCCATAGAGAAGTTTATTGGGTACAGGGAGGAGGAGTCAGGGTCCAGAAGTTGGAGTTGCGCTATTAGAAGCACATCAAGAAGCAGACCACGCTGTGCTGCCCACCTAGTAAATGCTGCTAATGGAAACATATAAGCAATTAGCTCATAACATAAATATAAAAATTGGAAGGCAGATGGGTGGAAGTATCTAGAAGGTATAAATAAATATACATTTATATTATACACACACACACACACACACACACACACCCAGTCATGTGTTGCCAAATGACAGGAATATGTTCCGAGAAATGCGTTGTTAGGCAGTTTCATTGTGTGAACCTCATAGAGTGTACTTACACAAACCTAGATGATGTGACCTACTACACACCTGGGCTGTATGGTATTGCTCCTAGGCTACAAACATATGCTGTACAGCATAATACTGTCCTGGATACTGTAAGCAATTGTAACACAATGGTAAGTATTTATGTATGTAAAAATAAAAGAGGTACAGTAAAAATATGGTATTATAATCTTATGGGACCACCATCTATATGTGGTCTGTCATTGACCAGTTGACCAAAATGTCATTTTGTGGTGGATGGATGTACTTATTTACATAGAATTTGTCCTGTATGTCTTGTTTTTTTTGTTTGTTTGTTTTGTTTTGTTTTTGGAGACAGAGTCTCGCTCTGTCACCCAGGCTGGAGTAGTGCAGTGGCGCAATTTCGGCTCACTGCAATCTCTGCCTCCTGGGTTCAGACGATTCCCCTGTGTCAGCCTCCTGAGTAGCTAAGATTACAGGTGCACACCACCATGCCTGGCTAATTTTTTGTATTTTTAGTAGAAACAGGGTTTCACCATGTTGCCTAGGCTGGGTCTTGAATTCTTAATAGGGTTTTAAGATAAGATAGTAAAATGAGAGTACATGTTATTACAAAGTAGATTAATTTAAATAATTAAAATATACATTCTAATTTCCTTCACTTTGATTTGAAGCTCTTAAAGTTTTAACACTCATTTTAAAGCTAGATATTAAAGAAGAAATTGAAGATGAAGAAAAGACGATTGAAGATTATATTGATAAAAAGATGAATGATGCTGATTCCACTTCAGTTGAAGCTATGTACTCTGTTGCTAGTCACTGTCTGCATGAAAAGAAAAATAAGAGACCAGACATTAAGAAGGTATGAATTTTGTATATTTATTTAAAAAGAAAGGGGTGGGGTTCATCATATTTTCCAGAGTGTATATTTTAAAGCAAGTGTATAATGTGGTTCTTTTGTTTTTTTCTATGTCTTTTTATAAGGTTCAACAGCTGCTGCAAGAGATGACAGATTCTTAAAACTATTGGAATAGACTCTTGACTTTTTATATACACCTATCTCAACCATTTTTTTTTTTTTTTTAATTTGAGATGGAATCTCGCTCTGTTGCCCAGGCTGGAGTGCAGTGGCATGATCTCGACTCACTGCAAGCTCCACCTCCCGGGTTCACGCCATTCTCCTGCCTCAGCCTTCCAAGTAGCTGGAACTACAGGCGTCCACCACCACGCCCGGCTATTTTTTTTTTTTTTTTTTTTTTTTAGTAGAGACGGGGTTTCACCGTGTTAGCCAGGATGGTCTCGATCTCCTGACCTCATGATCCCCCCGCCTCGGCCTCCCAAAGTGCTGGGATTACAGGCGTGAGCCACCACGCCTGGCCTCAACCATTTTTTTAACTAATTTTTTTCCCAAATATTCTTCTTTACCTTTAGCAAGGCGCAGGCTGTTGCAGGATAGTGGTTATTAAAGCATGGGTTGAACTTCCAACATATAAAAATAGAGCCACCATATCAACACTTAGCCCTACCCATTAGTATCACACCCAGTTCTTACAGTAATCCCTGAGATATCTCCAAGCATCAAACACAGTTTGAAAATTACAGAGTTAGCAAAAAGAGCCTGGGCTGTATATAGGGTGGAAACACTCTGATCTGAAGCCCAACTGACTCCACTACTAATTTGCTGTAAAGCTTTGGACATACACTTAGCTGCTGTGAGCCACTAATAACATTGGGCTAATATCTGCTGTGCTTCTCTGACAGGTAATCATGAAAATCAAATGATGCAGAATATAGACAAGCACTTTGTGAATTATAAAAATAATACAAAATTTAAAGTTTATAGAGCCAGTTACAAAATCCTATTAGTCATATATTTATAGATTGTGTTCACAGCAATCATTTAACCACAAATAAAATATCCCTTGATGATGCTGCCATAATGATATGTCCATTATTAGATTATGTTACATGACAAAGTTGAAAGAATTTTGCAGATGCAGCTAAGGTTCCTAAACAACTCACTTGGAGACTGTTGAAAGGGCCTGACCTAATCAGGTGAACCCTTGCAAGAAGGATTCTCCTTGTAAGCCTTGAAGAAGTATGTACCATGTTGTGAGAGGGCCACATTGGCTAAAACCTAAAGGTGGCCTCTAGAAGATGAGACGTACCTTCCAGTTGTGGGCAAGCAGGAAAAAAATTGGAACCTCAGTTGCAACCACAAGGAATTGAATTCCACCAACAATCTGAGTGAGCTAAGAAGAGTACTCCAAGCTTCAGATGATACCACAACCTGGCTGACACCTAGATTTCAGCTTTGCGTGATCCTCAGTATGAGAACCTGTCTGTGCTGTGCCGGACTTCTAATATATAGAACTGTGAGATAATGGGTCACATTGGCCAGTTGTGGTGGCTCATACCTGTAAATCCCAGCACTTTGGGAGGCTGAGGTGGGCATATCCCCTGAGGTCAAGAGTTCAAGACCATTTTGGCCAACATGGTGAAACCCTGTCTCTACTGAAAATACAAAAATTAGCTGAACGTGGTGGTGAACGCCTGTAGTCCCAGCTACTTGGGAGGCTGAGGCAGGAGAATTGCTGGAACTGGGGAGGCGGAGGTTGCAGTGAGCTGAGATTGTGCCCACTGCACTCCAGCCTGGGTGACAGAGCAAGAGTCTGTCATTCATAAATAAATAAATTAATTAATTAATTAATGGATCACGTTAAGCCTTTAAGTTTGTGGTAATCTATTATGCAGTAATAGAAAACAAATACAGATACTGTCCCATGATGTTTTTCCCATGATGATTTCCCATGATATTTACAGGTTCTGCCCACATTTGAGGGGTATGTGGGAATAAAACAGAGCATGTACAGTGGGGGGGCTTATAGTCTACATACTGAAATGTGGGGTTGGAGCCCCAACACAAGGCCCCAGCAGGGCACTGCCTAGTAGAGCTATGGGAAAGGTGCTGCCACCCTCCAGACTTGAGAATGGTAGAGCCACCAGCAGCTTGCACTCTGAGCTTGGAAAAGCCACAGACACTCAACTTCAACTATGAGGGAAGCCGCGTACCCTGCAAAGCCACAGGAGTGGAGCTGCCCAAGGCCTTGAGGGCCCACCCCTTGCACCAGTGTGCCAGGATGCAGGACATGGAATCAAGGAATATGTTGGGGCTTTAAAGTTTAATGTCTTCCCCGCTGGGTTTCAGACTTGCCTCGAGCCTGTTGCCCCTTTCTTTAGCCAATTTCTCCGTTTTGGGACAAGAATGTTTTACTCAGTGCCTGTACCGCCAACCGTATCTTGGAAGTGAATAACTTATATTTTATTTCACAGGCTCATAGGTGGAAGGAGTTTACCTTAAGTCTCAAATGAGACTTTGGACTTTTGAGTGATGCTAGAATGAATTAAGACTGTGAGGGACTATTGGGAAGGGATGATTATATTTTGCAATGTGAGAAAGACATGAGTTTTGGGGGGCTGGGGGTAGAATGACATTGTTTGGGTGTTTGTCTCCTTCAAATCTCATGTTTAAATGTAATCCCCAGTGTTGGAGGTGGGGCCTGATGGGAAATGTTTGGGTCATGGGGGCGGATCCCTCATGAATGGCTTAGAGCCACTGGCGATGAGTGAGTTCTCACTCAGTTCGTGCAAGACCTGGTGGCTTAAAAGAGTCTGCTCCCCCTTTGCTTTCCATTGTGATTGTAACCTTCCTGGGGCCTTCATCAGAAGCCAGGCAAATATTGGTGCCATGCTAGTAAAGCCTGCAGAACCATAAACAAAAAAAACCTTTTTTCTTTATAAATTACCCAGCCTCAGGTACTCCTTTATAGTGATGCAAAACAGGCTAACAATATATAAATTTGTAATTTTTAAGTTATATATTGTTTTTATTAAACACTTATGAGTACTGTTTGAAGTGCTTTATTTAATCCTTATAACAATCCTATGAATTTGGTAATAATATTCACATTTTACAGATGAGGAAATTACCCAAGATTATGTAGCTAATAAGTTGCATGGCAGAAATTAGCATCTGGCATCAGTTTGCAATCTTTACCACTAACACTATGTCTGTGCATCATATTAATCATAATCATTTTCTCCGTCATGTGTTGAAAGCTATTGTGCCAAACATTGTGCTAAGAGTTTTAGAAGCATGATCTGATTTGATAAATCTACAGTGTAGATTCTATTCTTTTACTTCTTGAGGAAATTTTGAGACCCCCCCAAAGATTAAATAACTTATTTCCCTTGTTCATTGTATTAAACTGCAGTTCTCCACTCATCTGTATATTTGATGCCTTTTGCAATATGGCTTTGTAATTTTTCCCATCAAGAAGTAAAGTCTATTTCCTCAACCATTAAATCTGGGCTGGCCCTTGTAACTTGCTTACAGAAAAAGTGATGGTCAGTTCCAAGCCCAGGCCTCAAAAGCCCAAATGCACTACTTCTCTCATTTGGAACCCTGCCACTGACATGAGAACAAGCCAAGGGTAACAAGTTGCCAATGACAGACCATGCAAAACAGAGACAGCGCATCTCAGATGAGGTCATACTTAATCAGCCCGCCTGCCAGCTGATCACAAACATACATGAGACATGAGAGGTCAGCCAACTGTAGATTTGTGAGGAAGGATAGCTGTTGTTTTAAACTGCTATTTTTTTTTTTTTTTTGGTACAGTCTCACTTGGTCACTCATGCTGGAGTATAGCAGTCTGATCATGGCTTACTGCCGCCTTGACCTCCCAGGCTCAAGTGATCCTCCTGCCTCAGCCCCTTGAGTAGCTTGGAGTACAGGTGCATGCCACCATGTCCAGCTAATTTTTGTTTTTAATTTTTTATAGAGACAGGATCTCACTATGTTGCTGAGGCTGGTCTTGAACTCCTGGATTCAAGCAGTTCTCCTGCCTCAGCTTCCCAAAGTGTGAGATTACAGGTATAAGCTACCATGAAAATCACATTGAAAATCACAGTTTGTTATCCATTAGTATTACTAAATCATGTTTAGTCATGTAGCCAGTAAGTGGCAGTCAGAAACACACACACACACAAGGATATGGCCCAGCTTGTCTTATTATAAATACAGCTTGATAATTACAAAACTAAGAAATACAATCTAACCCCCATTCATGGCTTGCCTCTTTCCCATTAACCATCCAGAGTTCACTAAGAAACTACAGCCTGACTGAATCCTAGCAAATGAGGGTAGTAGTGGAGCAGCACTGACAGTGGAATAGAGGCCGGTCTCAGTCTTTTCGGAGCACAGAATCAGCTGAATGAAGATCCCTACTGGAAGGCACTTGATGCTCAGGAATGGGTCAGTACCGGCATTTTGTGTGGTGGAACCCATGGCTTTCACAGGGCAACAGATTTTGCCAGTGCTGGTGAGTTTTGCTGTGGCCAGAAATAAAATGATGGAGGCTAGATCCTCTGGTGACCTACCACTGCTGGCATGTGCTCCTTTCACAGCTGTTCTTCAAGGAAAGGTAAATTCATTTATTCATTCAACAAATTTAAAAATGCCCACTATGTCATAGAAACTTCTAGGTGCTAAGGATGTAGCAATGAATGAAACTAAGCTTCTTGCCCCATTGAACTTGAAACTTTTAGTGGAAGAGATAACATATGCACAGATATAGAATACCTAAGTGCCATGAGGATTAAAGCAGGATTAAGGTGAGAGGAACAAGGAGTACAATCAGATTGGGAAATTAGGGGAGACCTCTCTAAGGAGATGACACTGACCCTTGAGCAGAGACCTGTAAGTGAGGAAGGCATGTAGACACCGGGTTAGAGTGATCCAGTGTGGGGAACACATTCAGTGCTCTTGAGGCTGTGCTTGGTCTACTAGAGGAACAGAGAGCTGTCTATGAACTGAAGCAGACTGATCAAGGAAGGTAGAGAGTCACGGGCAAGTCATGTAGAAGCTACTGGGCAACAGTAAGACCTAAACTTTCTTCTATGAGATAGTGCCACTATCATAACTAGTACAGTGTAAAACTTCAGTTTGTTGGCTGAATTGGGGTGGGGGAGAGCTACAATTTATATGATTTAAGGTAAACTGTTCCCAGTCATGGCTAGCCATGAATCATTTGTAGAACTATTTGATTCCTGGACCCACCTACTGGGTCAAAATCTAGCATGAAACCCAGAATTAGTATTTTATTTAAAAAAGAACATTCCAGGCTGGGTGCGGTGGCTCACGCCTGTAATCCCCACACTTTGGGAGGCCGAGGTGGGTGGATCACGAGGTCAAGAGATCAAGACCATCCTGGCCAACACAGGGAAACCCCATCTCTACTAAAAATACAAAAATTAGCTGGGCGTGGTGGTATACACCTGTAGTCCCAGCTATTCGGGAGGCTGAGGCAGGAGAATCACTTGAACCTGGGAGGGGGAGGTTGCAGTGAGCCAAGATCACGCCACTACACTCCAGCCTGGTGACAGAGCAAGACTCCATCTAAACAACAAAAATTCCATCCTTAAATGTATGACTGTATTTGCAAAGAAAATGTGAAAGGATATACACCAAACTATTTACAGTACGAACCTCAGGCATATTATTTTAGTTCTGAGTAGAAATGCCTTAGCTTCAGTGTTTAAAAGTTTTAACAATGAGCCTTTTTGTTTTGTTTTTTGAGACAGTCTCTCTCTGTCACCCAGGCTGGAGTACAGTGGTGCGATCTCCGCTCACTGCAAGCTCCACCTCCCAGGTTCACACCACTCTCCTGCCCAGTCTGTAGCTGGGACTACAGGCGCCCACCACCACGCCCGGCTAATTTTTTTGTATTTTTAGTAGAGACAGGGTTTCACTGTGTCAGCCAGGATGGTCTCGATCTCCTGACCTTGTGATCCGCCCGCCTCAGCCTCCCAAAGTGTTGGTATTACAGGCGTGAGCCACCACGCCTGGCCCAATAAGCCTTTCTAAAGCTATATCCGCATCTTTTGTAAAACTGCTACCAAAAGACATCCATTTTGTCACATCTCTAATAAAAAGGATTTGAAACCAAATTGCACACAGGAGTGCATTCAACGTTCTTCAGATGAATGAATACAGTGGCAAGTCTGAAGAGTTTAGTGTCAAGTAAATTGGTACTGGGGTGCTTCTATCACAGAAAATGAATAACTCATGGCATTTTTACTATTGCTACAACAGTGGCAAATTTTTAATCTAAGCACTCTGTAGTCACAATTATCCTTGCCTAGGTTTAAAGCTACTTAAAATCCTTTTTGGACTTAGGCAGACTAACAAATAAATGAATGGGATTTCTAACCTAACACCAGGTACTGAGTTATGCAAAATTACACAAACATTACAAAAAACTACAGTAGAAAAACCAACAGAACATACACAACTTAAAGAGAAAAAATTTTTATTGTGATATAAAATGCACTTATAAAATGTCCACCAGAAGGCATGTAATTCTTCACTGCTATATAAATTTATTGGGAATACGTTATTCACCATCTAGATATGATAATGCCAACTAAAACATACTGTAAACGATGAGTTATACTCTATAACAAATGCATCACTGATTTTCAGCAATCATTGGTTTAGTAATAATCAGTTTAAGACTATAATCACATCTCTATTCTGGAATGTCCATTTGTTTTAATGTAGTGTAGTGGAATTTAGAGTATAATTGCACATAGATGGTACAGAAAAACATTCACTTCTAAATTATTTTATACCTTCATGACAGGTAGTCTTCCTGACCGAAAACACCAGCTTCAGCTATGGTCTGCAACACAGCTCCAGGATGCTTAATGCAATAATTTGGGTGTATGTATGTCTGTCTACATGTACACCCATGGAACAACTTATATCTTTAGTAAACAAGTGCAACATTGTCAGTTATTCTGCATGTTTAAATATTATAGTCTGATTATTTGTAAACAAACAAAACCCCACACAAATACTCTAAATTCTATTTTAAAAATCTGTCAACCCATAATTATTCTAATATGCTTTACTTACTCGAACACAAATTTCTGAAAGGTGCATATATTACCTTAGATAATAAGGTTTAGAAATGAGTGCTTCACACTATGAAATGTGCATTTCCAATAATTGATTTACGCAGCATAAAGTTTAGATCAAGAAATTACAAATCCTGGATCCCCACATTTCATTTAGAAAATGCCTCAAAGTTATGGCTCTTGCAGCAGGTTTAACAGATTAAACATGAAGTGTTCTAGCTCCCTCTATTTCAAGTATCAAAGAAATATGAGGCTCAAAATCTCTCTAGGTTGTAACTGATAATGCAAAGCATTAGAAAACAGTTAAATGTGTTTTGAAATACAGTATTAACTGAGATTATTAAGGTGTTTATCTGTGTTAGCCTGTTAAGTACCAGGACTTTAAAGTCATTTTAAATCTGAGTATTTGCTCAGAAGTGATAAAGAACACAATTTGCCTATAAATGTATGGTTTTGGAGAAAAAAGTCAATCCTGATTTTTAAAACTCAACATTTTTTGTTTCCTTTTGATGATATTAATTTAAATTTCAATCTGAACATAAATTTTTGGCCTCACAGAGCATTAGAAAGATAATTTACTAAGGCTGTTTAAAGTCTTTCAATGTCATCAGAAATCCTGCAGTATAGAAAATATCTAGTACCCTTAAAGTTTCAGAGTGAGCTGATCTGCAATTTTAATGCTATTAAAAAAAAGTCAAATATAAAAGACTGCTGCAATGTAAAGCACTATTTCTAAAAATTGCAGACATGATCCTACAGTCTGACAGAGCTAGCACAGCTACTCGGAGTAAGCAACTTCCGGCCTTTTCCAAGACATACTAAGTTTCCAGCTTAGAAAATACTCTAGCCTGGTCCTTAACATATTCATTAAGTAATATGAATACTTTAAGGTCTTTCTGTCCCACAAGAAAGTAGGAAGTTTACCCTTTGAGACATCAGACTTTCTAGAACTGGCCCAACTGTATAAAATTTTAAGAAGTATTTGTAGTGTGGAATCAACACTATGAAAACAGTGTGACAAAATTAAACACTATGTTGAACCCTTTTCTAGCTTTAACTCAAAAGTAGAAATCATGAGTTTTCTATAACATTAATTTTAAAAACACACAGAAGTGAAAAGTGCCATTTTCCAAAAAGTACAATTTTTTTTCCCACTTTATATCAACATGGAATGATTTCAGTTCTCCTGTACTAAAAGCTGGACTTTTAAAAAACTAGTATTGCAATGTTTAATGTGATGACTTTAATCAGTAGTAGCTTCAGTTTCCGCTGGGCCCCTAATTAGTCTTCGAATTCCTCTTTTTCCTGCAGGACCTTTTGGTTTTGCAAAACTTTGCTTGTGTGCATGCTGCTTGGGATGTACTTCTTCATAAAGGAAGTCTGCAGTCAACTCATCCCCATTGTCTATCTCAATCTGTAAAAGATAAAATTAGAAGCACAACATTCAAAACCTAATACAAGCAACAAGCTGGTTTTCAGGTATATGAATGCTCACAAATAATACCCATTCCAGTAAGGCAGAATCAAGGACCATATGTAAATAGTTTCACTTTCTTCTTTTGGGGGAAGGGGCTAAATTGCTTGAATATATAATCAGCTACATTCACTTCCTTCTTGGTTCTTTCTTACTGCTCCAGTTTAAATAATATTTAAAAGTAGAAGCCACCACTATATTCTCAAGTTGCTGTGATACACTATTTATTCAAGGAACATTTACTCATGGCCCTTTCATCACTTGGGTCACTTGAAAGCCCTCTACAAGAGAGGTAAACAAACCATGGCCCAAAGGCCAAATCTTGCCCAAGGTAAGATTGTTTTACATTTTTTAAGGGTTGTTAAACAACAATATGTGACAGAGATTATATGTGGCCTGGCAAAGCCTTTACTTACTATTTGGTCCTTTGTAGAAAAAGTCAGCTGATTCCTGCTGTAGAAGGTGCTACCCATGATAAAGTGATTGATTCTTAGGAACTTAAAAAGCATGAAGGGTTCAGAACCTAAAAACACTGGTAGTTTTTAAGGACCTGTATTCATATGAGTTTAAGGGCTCAAGAATATATATCTTTCCCCATGCCCTATCTGTACTTAAGAAAATTAAATTAAGAAAACTGGTAGCTTAGTTTCCAAAATTCAAATGTTTATGCTTATTCCTTACTTCCCCCAAACTGGAAAGACTCCCAACCATCCCATAATTCACAGTCATAATGGAGACTGTAATTCCTTATTAATATGGAGTCCAGAAATAATCACAAGTATGTAGCTCTCGCAGCACTGTCCAATAGGACTTTTTGCACTGATGGAAATGTCCTATACATTCTGCACTAACCAATAAAGTAGCCAGTAACCACATTTAGCTAATGAGCATTTGACATGAGGATAGTGGAGTTAAGAAACAGAACTTTAAATCTTATTTAAAGTTAAATAGCCACATGTGGCTTACTAGAAAGTACAGATATATATAGAGATGGGGATCATGATAGGTAGTCCCCAGGCACTTAGAGGAGATCCTAAGGATTTAGGATGATAACAAGAAAAATAAATATTTTCATTTATAAATCACAACACATCAGAAACTACATAGAAATGAAAAGAAAAATTTAGCAAAAACTGAAGATTTTAAAATGGCTACCTTTCTAATTACATCCATTTGTAGTTGTCTTTCTACAATTTCTAGCAGAGGGCTCTTGCAGCTAGAATATAGCATCCGCTCTCTTATACTGCATGTGTATCCGGGCATTGAATAAATAAAAACTGTAAGTTCAAATAATAACAAATATAATTAGCATATCAATACATAAACTTCATAAAACTACAGCTAAGCCCTCTGGGCAAGAAATAAGTAAGCATATAGGGCTGATATACTAATAAACAAACTGAAAGTAACGTGTTAAAAACAATGTATCATATACCTATGGACTCTAAATAGTCTCCTTCATGGGAATGTTTATACAGAAAGAAATGGTAACGAGCTGAATCCTTGGGAATCCTCTTTGGCAAATCTTTTAGTTCTGTATTTGTTGTGTTGGCCAAAATTATAATTTCATTTTTTATATCTATTTCCTGCCAATAAGAAACAAAATATATTCATTAAAACCAGATATAAGGAAATTAAGTTAAAACATGTAATAAAAAGACTAAGAGATAAAGGAGGAACTTAGTTCTGCACTGTTTGACTTTTTCACAACAAACATTTACAAAATGAATTTTAGAAATCAGAAAGCATATTTAAAATTTAAAATACATTAAAAATAAACCCTATATGAGCCATAAACTACCAAAAAGAGCAGCCACTTAATAATCATTATACATCTCTTACCAACTGCACATAATTGAGCTGTCTGTTATTCAATTTTTCCAAAGCCTGAAAGGCTTCTCGAGAAATGGGAAATGCTACTCCTTGTAGTGTTTGATGCTTAGTGTCCACACCCACGTCAGTCTGTACCTAAGTATGACAGATTTAATTTACAAGTTTAGCAGTTAGCAGTATCCTATGGCAAAAATAAGAAAACCCAACCTCTATAAAATAGCATCATTCAACCCTAGCCCAGCCTATAATTAAAATTATTTTTCACATTTGTTCACGGTCCTGCTAGCATTTTGTCAACATGCAGAGTGCATGACACATCTTTATGACAATGTTGGAAGTGAACATTTGCATGAGTGTACAAAATTAGTGGGGTTTGGGGGCGTTTGTTTTTATGTTTGGTTTGGCACAATTTCAATGAGCTACACAAGCTCTTTAGATTACACCATTAGTTATAAAATTTTACTTGATAGAATTTATAAACAACAATCTACATACAGTATGTATAGAACTTTACTTTGTTCTGTTGGACAGAAAACGCAACACAAACACCATGCACTGAATTGAAAGGAAGTACAAACAGTGTACAAAGACATAACACAGCTCAACAAGTTATACTACTGCAGAAGTTCCAGACTTAAGAGATTTCTTTACTAAGAACATGGTGTGCATGTACTGGAAGAGGAGAAAGATAAGAAAGCATTCAATGCACATGTTTAAGATTTTTATACTTGATAAATGATAGCTAGCAGAGCGTCTCATTTGCAGTGTTGCAACAGAAAGTCCAATAGAAATTTTACTTTTAAAAAAATGAATGGAGATTCTACAGCATAAATGATATTAGTTAATGAAAACATCATAGAACATATGCGAATGCATACCCCAAAATGATCCTCTGGGCTCTGAGTGCAAGGAATAAAACAAACTATCAAACTTGTAAAAAAAAAAAAAAAATCATATAAAAAGCCCTACTCAAATAACATGAATTAAAATCATATGACAGATCCTTGCTACCAGTTTAATATTAAATGATATTCAACCGTTCTCCAGACTGATTCCTATTAGTCTGTGACTCAGGCTAATGAATAGTGGTTTCAGCCACTTGTTCTTTTCTGTAAAGTCCCAGTAGAAATACAGTAGTTATTCCAGTATATTAGAATGGCTGTAGAAAACATATTAAAAATAATGATAAACTACAAAATAATATGGCTGAAATTTATTGACTCAAATATGCTCAACAGGTACTCAAATAATAATCTTCCATATATATCTCTATTCAAGTAGAGTTCACAGAATTTAATTTGTAGACTCTCCAGAGGGCCAACAAAACAATAATCTGCTTCAGGCAACCTTATTAGATATATTCTTTGCACTAAATGGGTAACACACTTTTTCTCTATATAATATTCAAAGTACAAAGTTTGCAACAGTTGTACTTCAACAGGAAGATTTACTATTCTGACAGGAAGATTACAGGAAAAGCTATTTATAAAATGCATATAAAGTTTAATATTCTAAGCTACTTATAAAATGCATATAAAGTTTAATATTCATTTTTAACTTTTCTTTTCTGAAAAGACATTAAGCACACAGACTTATCTCTAAACGAAATGGAATAAACCTAAGCTACCTAACTTCTTTAATCTCTAGTTACCTCCCACATCTACTAATTAAAAATATGGTATTTTCAAACACTTAAAATCGTGCAAAGGCTTTGAAGTTGTAACTTACCTCACTTATTTTAATCTGTCGTAATTCTTCCTCAGCTGCAGTCAGTGGGGCAGGGGAAGATTGTGATAGCAAGTATTTTTTATATCCATGTAATGATACATCTTCCTGCAAGTACAGAATAGACTATAATCAGTAATTCTCTAGAATTAAAACGACAGTGAGGTTACTTTAGGAAAAGCAAAATCATTAACAGAAAAGATTTTAAATTAAAATAAATAGCATTATGAATTTTAATATATTTTTACTTTAATCCTCAATTTTAAGTTTCAAAACTTTTTAACGGGAGTACCTACTGTTCATTTTATATGACGTTTCATAATTACTAAATAGTTTGTATGAGTTTCGTACTGGCAAAGTGAAATACTGAACCTGGTCATCCTTTAAGTCTATAGGACAACTGTAATTAACCTTCTGGGGAAAACTGCCCAATGATTATCCAATAATCAACATATTCAGATTCTGAATACTATGTTATAATGATTTATATAATTTCTTTGTAATTATTCATGGAAAACTATTATAGTTTTCATGTCAAAAGAAAAAAATACTACAAAGAGGTCTACCTATCATCAAAATTTTGTGGTTTAGAAGACTGAGACTCATGAAATTGAGAAACCGGCCGACTTCACAATTAATGGTGAAGCAGCAATATATTCCCATCTAGTCTTGTGCTCTTTCCACTAGATTATATGACTTCCTGAATCAGAAAAGCTCTAAACAAACAAAAAAGTTCAAAAATATATTTCAGTGTTTCAATTTGTGTATATACATGTAAATACATATATTTACCATGTACATTAGAAGAATCAGTATGTTTCAATACACTTATTGTCAATGTCAAACAGATACAAATGAATAAACTCAAAGTTACATCAGGTAACTTTTATACCATATGAAATATAGTATTTCTCTTATTCTCATGTTTTCAGATTATCCATCTGAATTCATATCAATTACCCATTACCTAGGAGTTCTTCTTTAATCATTTTAATTGCAACATATAGAATCCACATAAAAATATAATACCTTTACTGTTCCAAATACTTCATCTTTAATGTGGCCACCTCCAAATTCCTTCTTCAGAGTTGCTCTTGTTGCTGCATACAACATTTTTTGACGAACCTATTCAGTTGTGAAAGTTTACTTAGAAGTTAATAAATGAAAACATTATAAAAGAAAGCACATTTTGAATGTATTAATATCCTAAATCATATTAAAAATAAAACTGAGCTGAAGTCCACCCACTATAATATGCTAAAATATATGTGTACAAATAACCATCATTAACATGGGCATCTAAACTATTCAATGGCTATTAAGATAGACTTCAATTTACAATGTCACTTTTTTTGTTTTTTGAGGTGCAGATTTGCTCTTGTTGCCCAGGCTGGAGTGTAATGGCACGATCTCAGTTCACTGCAACCTCCGCCTCCCAGGTTCAAGTGATTCTCCTGCCTCAGCCTCCTGAGTAGGTGGGATTACAGGTGTGCACCACCACGCCCGGCTAATTTTTTGTATTTTTAGTACAGACGGGGTTTCACCATGTTGGTCAGGCTGGTCTCAAACTCCTGACCTCTGGTGATCCACCCGCCTCAGCTTCCCAAAGTTTAGGGATTACAGGCATGAGCCACCGTGCCTGGCCACATTTTAAAGTTGAAAAAAATATAAATTGTTTAAATTCTTTATTTTGCAAACTCATGAGTTCAAGAATAAAAAAATTAAAATATGAGGAAAACTGAAATGAAGTAACTTTGATAGTGACATTCTTCTCAAACCTGTATGAAATATTACGAATTAAGTTGTTAAGAATCAAAATTCATGGCTTACTGATGGCACATAGCATTCTAGGCGGGACACAAAGATGGAAAAAAAATTAAAGAGTCAACTAGTATCTATGGAAAGCTACCAAAGGTAACTACCAATTAACAAATAATTTCATAATCCTACATGGTCAAATCCAGTATTTCTTTCAGATAGAACATGGGGAATTAAACAGGAATGGGATGATCTTTTGAGAACAATATCTAGATAACTTTAAAAATAATTATTTTTTAATAAGAAAAATTCAAATTAATTTTTCAAATATTGGGCCATGTTCATATATTAATTCTGTCTAGTCTATTGTTCTATTTAGTCAATCTACTACCAGCTTTCCTAAAATACTTGTTTGTATGCAGGCCCATCACTTCAATGGTAGTGATTAATAAATGCATAATACTAACAAAATTTAATATTATGTTCAATTAGTTCTCAGATTTATTACAATTATTACTCTCAGGGCCAGGCAGTTTCATTTTCCAGAGGCCCATGGAGTCATTTTAAAATTGCCACAAATTAGGTTGGACACAGTGGCTCATGCCTGTAATCCCAGCACTTTGGGAGGCCGAGGTGGGTGGATCACTTAAGGCCATGAGTTTAAGACCAGCCTGGGCAACACGGTGAAACCCCATCTCTACTAAAAATATAAAAATTAGCCGGGTATGGTGTGACACATGCCTGCAATCCCAGCTACTCAAGAGGCTGAGGTGGGAAAATCTCTTGAGCCTGGGAGGCAGAGGTTGCAGTGAGCCAAGATTGCACCACTGCACTCTGGTCTGGACAACAGAGTGACATTCTGCTTTAAAAAAAAAAAAAAAAAAGAAAAAATTGCCATTGCCACAAATTTTTAAATCTTAAATCAATAATAATTATTTTGATTTCAATGGCATAACTCCCAAATTTGAGCACATTATTCCTGATTCTATATTATAAATCCTAGGATTTTCCTCATGATCATTCCCTTCTATGGGAAATAATTATTGCTTTTTAACCTTTATTTGACCTAGAAATCTCAAAAACATCTTTCTAGCATTTAATGTTAAACAAACTATAAAAAAGTTACTTACATGAGAATGATCTGGAGACCATGCAATGAATATCCATTCATATCCCTGGGCATTCTGAGAATCTAACCTGAATAATATATAGCACGGTTGTTTGTCCTCCAACAGGGGTAAAACAAAGGAATCATAATCCTTATCCCAGGAATCTGAAGGCTGACTATATGATCCAATCACAAGTTGTTCTATGAAAAATTATTTTTAGAAAGATAGGTAAATGGTTTGAAATATCAAGTGGTAGTGTGATGAAGACTAGAAAAATAAATATATAGTCATTTCCCAGTTACTATTATTCACATCGAAAAGTTGAAAAGAAAAATGTGGCAGCATAGAAAGTAATTATGATACAGAGTATTATAAAAACTGATAACTTTTTATGAACATGGTTAAAAATTTTAAAATATACACAGCCTAACAAAGAAACATATAAAAATGATCATAACAGTTGAATTGAATGGTCAAATAATGGGTGGTTACATTTCTACTTTCCAAAATGTCTGTGCTTAAGTTATCAACAAAATACATTTAAACTACCATTCAAAAGTTTAATTTCTGACATTAACATTGAATTGTACAGTAAGAAATATTAAATAAAACCAGGTTTAACTCCTATTTATTTGGCCATAATGCTACAGATTTAAACATTTGCCTAGATGCATACACTGGTATGGCCACTTTGAAATGCTCTTCAGCAGAATCAAGTAAAGTTGTGAATCTACTATGCATACAGAAACTCTTACACATAAATACAAAGGTGTTCACTGCAGCACTATACAGTAACAATGAAGACTGGAAATAGCCTCAATGTTCATCAATAAGAGAATGGAAAAATAATGTGTGGCATAGTCATATAACATTCTGTTCAGATTTAAAATCAATTATTGAGCTATCAAAACTAATTGCAAATGTAACATTTTCAGAAAAAGGAAAGATACAGAATAAGATGCTATCATGCAGTTTATGTGAACTCAAAGAGCACTATATGCTGTTTAGGGATATACGTAAAAAGAGACTGCACAAATATCAGAACTCCTAACTGCAGTTGCCCCAGGGGAATGAGGTCAGAAGCAAAACTGTTTAAAGGGGATGCTCTTATACCACAAAAACACTGAATTTTCTAAAATGCTTGAAGTAAATATGATAAAATGTTAGCAGTTATTAATAAAGGGGAGATATAGATATTTATGATACAATTTTAGTCTTTGGAATTTTCCTTATCTAAAACTTTTCACAAAACAAAAAAGTAAAACCAGAAAATAATAATTTAGGAAGTAGTGCCATTTTCCTTCTGTAGAGATGCTAGTTAGATTAACTTTTCCATTTTAGATCCTTAACTAGTCACTTAGGAAGTGATGGTATTAAAAATTTTACCTCAGTATTTTTAAAATATGTTGTTTTACAATATACATATATTCCTATTGAATGTTATATGTAAACAAATGCATATTTTACCAACTATTCTGGTACTTTTAATACATAAGCAGAAAACAGAAAACAAATTAGATTTACTTCCAGTTTGTGAAAGAACAAGTTACTTTTCCAAAGCAAAATATTTTCAGATATTTAAGAAATTAGGCCGCTGGAATATTTTAACATATTCATTTGTGACTGAGTAGCTATAATAGTAGTAATTGTCCAAATTCAAATCTGCCTGATTTAAAAGATTCTCCCACTCAACCAGATTCCCTGTTTACAGAATTATTTTTAAAGAATCAATTTGTAGTTTGTTATATTCTCAGAACTTTCCCAAAACAAGAAAGGGTAATAATCATTTCTGTAGCAAAGGTTGCAATCAAATGGAGTAAATGGGAGTTTGAAATCCTTTGTTTGTATTTAAAAACAAACTTTATTGAATAATTCACAAGTAACCTTTTTTTTTTTTTTTGATAATCACCTGTTTAGTGATTTCCATTCCAGAGATGGAAGCACTGACATTAGAAATGGACTGTGGTGCAGAAACTAAGACACAAAAAGTAAAAGAGGAAGAAGTCACATCAAAAAACATCTTTCTGTTTCCCTGATAGTCACATAATTCAGAAGGAAATCAGGGGCCCACAGGGACCTGCACAAAATATGAGGAATCCAAGTTACTGTAAGGGAAGATTTGAACTTGCTTCACATTAATTAATAGTTCAAATCACTGAGAACACACACTAAGTTTAAAAATACAATGGCCACCACTAATCCAGGAACAAAAAATATTTTAAAATATTTAACTAACCATTTTCAATAGATATTTTCAGAAGTCTGTACTTTCCATTTCTGGCTCTGGCAAAGATCTCTTTAACATCTTCACTCGCTGTGAAAAAAGATAAAGAAAGTAAACTTTTTATACTTACATATAAATACTTTCCTATCTATATTGAAAAAATTAATTAGAACACAAAGAAAAAATCTGGAGCATGTAGCATCCTTATTATCAGTATTATAAAACTTTACCGCATAAAATAATGAAGACTGTATACAATTAAGAAATATAAATATTAGCATTTTAAAAGTATGTTAATAATTCTAATCTGTTTTAGCTATATAATTCTGTGCAGAAATAACACTGGGGTGAATATACTGAAGTTACTCAAACCCAATAATGAGCAAATTACAATTTTGAAAAACTTTTATTGCTCCTTTGAAAAATATTGAAAACCTGCTTTCATTCTCTAATTCAGTTTCAAGCTTATGACACTCCTTCATCAATTCACTTTCTGTATTTTCCCGTTAAAAACAACAGTAAATATCAAATATCCTAACTTGATTAAAGAAAAAGACAGTAAAATGCATTCAGTCTTAATTCTGGTTATATTTTTCTAACTTGCATTTCTCAAAAGCTAGATTAAAATCATTGAATAAATATGTATTTAATAACTAACGCTTGTGTTCCTATTAAAGCTTCGATTTCGTTCTAATTTCGTTCCTGTGTTGTCTATTAGCAGCAAGAACCACTATGTAAGTAGGTAGTGCTTGCTATAAGCCTCAAGCATGAGAGTCAATAACGACATATTTATATATCGAAATTAATGCGGATAAATAAAACAACGCTTTTAGATTTGAGACTATTTTGCTTCTGCGTGCATGCAGGGGGTATGTGGCGTGGTGTCAAAAATCTTTAAGAACAAAACATACAATTAAGTGTTCATCTGGGAGAAATACTCGCTATTAACAGTAAAAGCTTGAGTTTATACTAGAACTCGTTAAGTGATCACGAGTAACCCGGGGATATATTATTTGACTCTCGATGAGGTGAGCACCTCCAGGCTGCCCAATTTCAAACCAGGAAATAATGGAGGTCAGATATAACTGCACATTGAACTGTCTGCACGCATTACATGCAACTATACAGATCAGTCTCCCTTGGGGAGTACCTAGGAAAAAGATCAAAACACAAACACGCTAGACTCGAGATTTCTCAGAACAACTCTCACTTTCCTATTTGGGGAGAAAGTGCGGGAGAGTTTTGGGAAGCACCCCTACTGATGTGAGAAAGATTCTGGCATGTTTCTTTTCGTAATCAAAGTCCTGTAATATTCTCCTTTGGATCATGAAAAGGAAAACTCGCCTGGCTCTCGACAGCGTAGGGAAGCCCCAGTCGCCTCCACTGTCCCAGCTCTTCCCTACCTGACCAAAAGGGGGAAAGTTGGGCTAATGTCGGGGACGGTGGAAGTCACGCCCCCTTCAACCAGGCCGCCTCGAAAGCCAATTTCCTTCGCTCCCCCGAATTTCGAGTCCATCTGCAACGTGGCGGCAGCAGGAACCAGGCTGGAGGAGGACGCAGGCCGGGAGCGCCCGGGAAGCAGGAGCGCGGAGAGGCGCCGAGGCCCGGCTCGCCGCGCGAGACCGACTTCCGGAGGTCCAGGCCAGACTCCAGCCCTGCCCGTCCTGCAGCCTTCCGGGCTCTTCCGAGCCTCCCGGGAGCCCCTTCCCTGCGGGTCGCGCCGGGCTCTGTTACCTTGGATGCCGGTCTGGTGGGACATGGCGGCGGCCGCTAGTTCCCGGCTCCGGCGCTGAGTGCGGCGAGCGGCCCCGGCCGGCGGCCCCAGGAAGTGGCTGCTCCTCCGCCGGTCCCGGCGCGTCATCCGCCCGCGACCCGGGGCCGCCCCGCCCCATGAGATTGACTGAGTGCCCTAGCGCCCCGACCGCCCCACCGCCCTTCCTGGCCGTCGGGCTGCAGTACAACCCCCGGCCTTGCGACCTTAGCTCTCTGTTTGGGGTCCTGCTTCTGCTCTTGCCGCCGCCTCTCCCGCTTCTCCCTGGGGGGAAATGCCGCAGAATCTACACAGCTCCGTGCTGCGACGTCTGCCCTCTGAAGATCGCGCCGACGCCGCCATTCGCTGCCTCAGCGAAGGGATGTTTTAAAACGGAAATGATCATTTTACCAAATAGGCATTTTCAGCTTAAAAAAGATGTGCACATTATCTTTCTTGGTTTACTCTTCCTATAATCGATACCGTTTAGTGTAGAAGAGCCTTCTCCTTGCTCCACTGTTTTGAAAGAATATAATAGACTGCCTTTCATCAAATTTTCCCACGATTTTAAATTGAGTTAATCTCAGACTGTTAACTTTTCTTTTCAGTTGGACACATTTAGAGACTCACTGTATCTTTCTCTTCACTCCAAAAAGAGACAGCCACTAAGAGATTAGCTGATTTGAGTATCCTTCTGTGGTCGATTATACCATTGCAAATCCTGCTCTGCTTTAGGCTGGCAGTTTATTATTTTATCCAATAATTATTCAAAATTCACTTGGACAGATTTGTAAGGTAACAGCAGGTATTACTTTAAAATCTTTTCCATTCCTGCTTTTACAAACATACAGTTCCTGAAGGTAATGTTAGTTTTTGGGGGAGTTTGGGTTTTTTTGGTACTGCTTCTCTACTGCTACTAGGTGAGAAGCTAGTTCTTATTTTTAGGGCCTTGAAGTGACACATATACAAAATTATAATCTAATGAACAAGGAATTTATTCAGGTCAATAATATAAGTGCCAGTTAATCACTATTCAAATACTATACAATGTATTTTTAATGAGTAATTCACAGGCCTGCAATTGTTTTTCTTTACAAGGATCACAGCAAACAAGGTTATGTTCTATTCCCTGTTATCTGAGCTCTGTTTTTCAGACATATTCTTATATTCGGTAATAAACTAAATCTGAGTTTTATGACTTGTATGGATTTAAGAAATGTAGGGAGGAGTTTCATTCTAACCCAATTCTTCCTGACACAATGGTTCACCCTGATTTACCAGTTTTTTACTACATCGCTGAGCAGAGAGAAAATTGCAGAGTTGACTTGCAGCGTTTTAACTGATTCATATCCTCATATCTCGGGGAAATTGCTTAAGGAAGTTGGCGTTGCTCAAGAGTACAAATGAGAAAAATATAATCCTTCTATATTCATCCTTGAGAAAGACCACCATATGCTCAGTCCTAAAGAAGAGGAATGTCTGGTTAGGTTGGGGCCACCCTGACAGCCACCAGAAAGTGCTTATTTACTGCCAGTACAGTAGTTTGACCTAAAAGCTTCAAGGGTGTTGGATGCCTTGCTCTGCTCTAGCCACAAATATTTTCCCACTTTTTTTCATCTATTGTGTCTCCATTTAGTGAACATTTGCCAGAGCTCTCATGAGAATAATACCTTAGATTTGTATGGTACAGTTTTCAAAGAATATATAATAGATTTATTTGAGTACCAACATAATCCTGTGTGACGGGCCAAACAAAATATCAGGTTTTATTTTTTAGCTTTAAGAGGTTTGGAAATTGAACCACAGAGTTGGGAAGTCAGCAGGTTTCAAGGCCAAAATAAGTGTCTGTAAGAAACAAACCCTTTGAAGACAACGTATGCAGATAAGAGCATTTATTCTAAGGATATTGGAGGATCTTATAGATCTTGACAACCTGGTTGTCACCTCCGCTTTTCTCTTATTTTTCTCCAAATAGGATCTCTCTGCTTGTGCAGTCAAAATGGCTGAATATGGCTACCCTACACTTTCCGAATTGACAGGGTTGTAGCTGCATGCAGAGATTAAATAGCTCTTCTAAGTCCAAGTTTAAAGTTCCCAAGAGAAAGCATGTGAATGACCCTGCTTGGCTTGTGTCAAGTCATTCTTGGCCAAGCTGGCTGGTTTACCCAATGTACACTGCCCATGAGTGAAAGGCAATTATCACAGGAGGGGAGACGGATCTGGGGTGTGGGAAACAGGTGTAGAATTCCTACTTTTTACAATTTGGTAGAGCTAATGTTTAGAACCTAAGATGGAGGCCACAAAACACAAATGCTTACGAGGTCAGTTAAATAACAAATGAATGAAGCTAATAAATGGAGACTGTGGCAACAAGAGGGAGCACAGGATCCATCTAAAAGGAGCTACTACTAGGCCAGGTGGGATGGCTAACACCTGTAGTCCCAGCTCTCAGGAGGCTGAGGTGGGAGGATCACTTGAGCCCAGGAGGTAGAGGCTGCAGTGAGCCATGATCACCCCACTACACTCCAGCCTGGGTGACAGACCCTGTCTCAAAGGAAAAAAAAAAAAAAAGGAGCTACTACTACTCAGTTCAATTCTAACTGACGGATGCTCTGTGGGAATTCAAGTGCAAGGTGTCCAATCTTATGTTTTGCAAGTGATGTTGGAAACTGGGATTTTATGTAAAATCTCTATTTCAGTCATGTAGGAAAACAAAACAAAAAGAGAACTATAACTGCAAGTCAGTTTTGACCTATGAAATGGTAGTTTAGGACTTCTGACCTAGATCTGTGTGGTCAATTGCCAAATAATGACATTTTAAAATCACACCCTCCATAAATTCTTTTTGCAATAAAAGAGACTATGATGTGTGCCACATTAATGTGAGCAGTATACATGTTTGTGCATAGTGCATATACACAGGAATCTATAAAAAATCATTCATCCACCCATCTTGTTTCTTCTCTGAATTGAAACCTTTTTGATAGATTCATTTCTTCTTTACTTGGTGAGGTAATTATAAAGAGCTGCACTATTTGCATTAGATTTTCCTAGAGAAGAAAGTCTGCTGTAAATTTTTTTAAAACACATAGAAGTTGTATGACCAAGAACAACATTATTTAACCTAAGTCTCCATTTTCTCTTGTTATATGCCATACTCATGTCTCATGGTTGTCGTGAAAATGAAGTGAAATATGACTTTATGAAGCTCTAACATGTATGAGATGCTCAATGTTTGTTAGGCTTCATATTTTGTTAGAATTAAGTATAGCACAATACATTACAATATAGTATGTTTCAAAATAATGTCATTTAAAACAGAGCACATGGAGTTAGATTGAATTTCCAAACCTCAAAAGCAACAATCCAAAGTTCATTTCTTATGTAGGTTCATAAAACCACAATATCACTGGGCCCTGTGAACTGCTGTGTTTTATGTAACACATCCTTAGATTTATAAAGCATTAAATAAGAAAAATAACCCTTTGGGTTATAAAAAATGAGGATCAAGAATTAAGCAACATACCTTGACTGAAATTAACTCTTATTATATGCATGGAATTATAACCCTCAACAATTCACAATAAATACCTGACAAGATTGCTAAAACTTTTCAGGAAATGGAATATATAAGATAAAATTATTTCATTCCTATTGGACTCAGTGTTGCTTGAGAAAACAGAACAAAGAGTCTGGGTTAGGGAATAGTTCAAGCAAATGATATTTCTTTATTATTTTCCCAAGTAAAATCTAGACTGAAGTAATATTAATAAATGATACGTACTTTCCAATGAAAGAAACAGGGAACACTGGTTCGAAAGAATTGTTGATAATGATAAGGATGCATATTGAAATCAAAGTGCAGGAAAGCACAAAGCAACCAGCTTTTTGATGTATTATTTATAGTGAGATTTTCACCCTGGGTTGGAAAAGTGCCTTAGCAACAGCATCTTGAATTTCTTTCTCATTATCTCCAACATGTCATGTGGGGTAGGATGGTTCAAATGCCTAATCGGAATATTTGCAAATCACTTTGAACATGCTGCTTGCTCTGGTTCTCTGTTTCTCTGTCTTTGCTAGTGATGCTAATTAACACCCAAAAACCTTCCCTAACTTTTAAATAGCTTGTACAGGAGATATTATCTCATACTGGGTCCACACGGGGACAACCTTCCATGTCCTTTATGTATTTCTGTAATCGCAACATAGGCAACTCCAGACTTTCCATATCAGATAAATTTAGGGCTGGATTCTGCAGTCTGGTGGGAAGATGGTGCAAGGGGGACTGTGAGCTGAGCTTGCATAGCAGGGTTTGTTTGTTTTGTTCAGTTCTGCTGTATTTTTTAAAATAAATTCAAGAAAGGCATTCATAGCAAATTGACAAGCAGGTCGAGAGGGCAGGGATGCTCAGTGAGATTATGGGAGAAATAAAGCCCCTTGACTTCCAGCCTAAACTACTCTTTGGAGCTGCCTGAAAATCATAGCCTTATGAGAACAGTAATATAATGAATCCCAGAAAAAGAATTGTTCAAAAGTCATTCATTAAGATAATTATATTGGCACCTATGTGTTTGTAATGCTTTAATGATAGTTTTTGGTGAGACAGACAGTTGCTACACAATAATTTTTATTCCTTAACAACACAACTAATATTTTATTTGATGTGGCAAGGTGCTCAGGTAAAAGTTCGCATTTCTACTTCCTTTGCAGCTCGATGTGGCCATGTGATCAAATTTCAACCAATGATACGAAAAATTGTTGGGTGAGTCTTCTTGAAAGGCTTCGTGAGTGGGGCTAGATAGTGGATGATCCTTTTCTATTTTCCTACCCTACCTCCTCCTGTTTTCTGTTGGAATGAAGGTGTGGTGGCCAGAGTTCCAGCTGCTATCTTGGACCTGAGGCTATCTAAATGATGAAAACCACAAATTAGGATAGTGGAAAAGAAAGACAGAAAGAAATCTTCTGCCTCCTTGTTGACTGTCACTCTCCCCCACTGGACCTGGCATGTCTCCCTCTAGAATTGTCTTACATTCAAGAAAAATAACTTCCATTCTATTTAAGCTGTGATTAATTACAGTCTGTGTTACTAGCAGCCAAATATATTTTGTAAGTGAGGCACCTTGTTTTACCAAGACTGTTATGTAAAAATATCCTTCATCATACAGTTCATTGGTTCATAGAGTGAAATTTTTCATAGTAGGTTAGTATGACAGGGATGCTGTGTTACCAAATTCATTTGATTCCTAAATTTTAGATTGCAATTAGTGAGAATTTGAGCAGCAAAGGACACATACAGTTTTAAAGTTGAAATTACAGCAAGTTAATCTACATTCTTCGCATGTAATGAGATAGTGGCAAAAGTTTCCTATAACTTTGCTAAATAGAGAAGCAAATCAGCTGAGACCCGAAAATATTCCTTTGCATAAAAGCGGCTAAATATGCCTTGGTTATCAGATTTAGAAATACTGTATATCTTTCAACACATATTTCTGTATTCTTAAAACTTTAATGAGATTCACTACTATAGTAAATGAAAACATTGTAAGAGATACATATATCTTCTGAATTTCAACATTTTTCTTAAATATTGACTCATCCCAAGGTTAAATAAAAATCCAAAAAGTATTCACCATCTGCAAAAAAAAAAAAAAAAAAAAGGTTAAGATTCTATTTGTTGAGTAGCTTTGCTAAATAGCTGAATAGTACTGTGAACAGACATCAATAGTCTCTGAATTTATGATGTAATCTTACAATTCTGGTTTGTACTTCATTCTTTGTTATCTACAGGCTTAGACTTGACACTCTTCTCTCTTAAATGAGTTCTCAGAGACAGCGCCTAAAAGAGAAAACCTTTGGAAACAATTTCTCTTTGGCCTTTCATTTCAGTTATGTTTGACCTGTTGTCAATGGAGAATCAAGCTTGTTAGAGGATTGGGTGGGCTGGGATCAAGGAATCCACAGAAGCATGGAGCCTGACCCATCTTTTCTTTCCGTTCTTTCTCTTTACTCACTGCAACGCAGCACATTTTACTACAATTAATGTGCACCTTGGATTTACTACAGAGAAAGGAAAGTGAAGGATATGTTTACATACTAGTGAGAGAAATGTCAAATTCTTGTTTTTGTGTTATTCAATTATCAGGTTAGCAAAGGTTTCACAAGTTAACTTTACTCTTCCAGGTTCTTCTTGTTTCTGCTCCTGCATCCACACTAGCCCTTGCACTTGGCAATTTTGATCAATCTTATTAAGCCAGTTGACTTTAATCCTATACTAGGCTGGGTTCTTTTTAGGAAGAAGCCGAGGTAAGATGCAGTGGCTCATGCGTGTAATCGCAGCACTTTTGAGGCTGAGGAGGGAGGATTGCTTGAGGGCAGGAGTTCGAGACCAGCCTGGGCAACAAAGTGAGGCCTCCCACTCCCCATCTCTACAAAAAGTACAAAAAAAAAAAAAATTAGCTGGCTGCAGTGGCCTGAGCCTGTAGTCCCAGCTACTTGGGAGGCTGAGGTGGGAGGATTGCTTGAACCCAGGAGTTCAAGGCTGCAGTGAGCTATGATCATGTGCACTATACTCCAGCCTGGGCAACAGAGTGAGACCCTGTCTCCAAAAAAAAAAAAAGAAAGAAAGAAAGAAAAAAGCAGCAGCAACAGCAGCAGCACCAGCAGCAGCTGAGTCTGCCACTCAAGTTTCTAGATTAGAGTTTCCATTCAGGCTCCCAAGAGCACTTTTCTGTTTGGATTCCCCTGACTCACTGACTCCGTAGGTCCATCCCAGTTGCCTTCATAGTCATACTCCTACCAGCATTATTCATGATCCTAGGTGCTATTTCATTCAGGTTTTCTGAACTGGTTTTCTTTTCTTTTCTTTTTTTTAAATTTTGAGACGGCGTCTTGCTCTGTCGCCCAGGCTGGAGTGCAGTGGTGCAATCTCGGCTCACTGTAACCTCTGCCTCCCCGGTTCAAGCAATTCTCCTGCCTCAGCTTCCAGAGTAGCTGGGATTACAGGTGCCTGCTACCATGCCTGGCTAATTTTTGTATTTTTTAGTAGAGACAGGGTGTCACTATGTTTGTTAAGCTCGTCTCGAACTCCTGGCCTCAGCCTCCCAAAGTGCTGAGATTACAGGCGTGAGCCACCACACCCAGCCCTGAACTGGTTTTCTTTCTCACCCTTCAAATCCTGAACTCTTTTTCCCTCCCTTTCTCTGAGATAACATTACAGTTTGTTTCTTCACACGGTGTGCCAGCCTACATGAGTCTCATCAGTTCATTTCCCTAGGCAGTATTTTCTACACTCTTAAAGAAGCTCATTTCAAGGCCCTTCCTTACTCAGTGACTCTTGTTTCTTCCTGAACTGTTCTTTCACAAACAATAGCATAGGTTCAGCTAAATCACAGTTCACTTTCCCTGGCTCTAGTAGATAACCTCCAATTCACTTTAGTCTGGATTTTGTTTCATTTTAAACTCTGTTTTTCCTTCCTCTCTTCCTTCTTTTTCCCTCCCTCCTTTCCTTTCTTTTACAACCATTGTCAGTGCCCTGATATTTCCTATTTATTCTAGCTCATTAACAGTGAAGTGGGATAGAGGGCAAAGATCCCTAGTAGATTTTCAGGTATATTCATACTGTGACAGCACATCTTAGATGTTTATAATGGAGGTGGACTAACGTGTTGAAAAGGACACAGATCTTTCGGTTCTACAGCTCTGGTCTGAAACAGGAATATGTTTGAAATTATATGTAATTTTCATTAAAAAAAATACAGCTCTAAGTGAACTGAATTGCACTTTGAGACATTTAAAGTTTAAGTACACATCAGAGAAGCAGTGTCTCCCCTATGGAAAAAGCTCACTTCCACAACTGCCTACTTGTGTGATGTTGAATGGGAGATGGTCAAAGGGAGAAAGAAGGGACCACAGCAACCGGGTCATCTTTGAATAAGAATAGTATCCCAGAATTGCTTTTGGTGTTTCATCTTTGCTGGGCTGTTTCCTTCTATTCTTTTCCCTACCATCCTTCTAACATTATGCATATTTGTGACTTTCTCCCCACTGGCTTCTCTAGATGTTATCTCACCTAAACCTGCTGGTGCTGGACCCTCTGTTCTGGGCTGCATCTTTCCTTTCTCCTCGCACAGCTAACTTATCCAGAGTCTCGCTTGTTCAGAATACTTGCCAGGTAACTGGAAGCCAATCTGGTAAACTAATTCACCATGAGGAGCTCATTCACTGATTCATCAAACATTTATTGAGCACCGCAGCTCCTGTGGAGGTGTGAATGGCTGACCAAGGCTGTTCCGCTGCATTACCGGCATACAATGCAGCAACCTTGGGCTTTGGGGTAAGACAGTCCTGGGTTTGGATTTCTTTTTTTTTTTTTTTGAGACATAGTCTCCCTCTTGTCCCCCAGGCTGGAGTGCAATGGCGCGATCTTGGCTCACTGCAACCTCCACCTCCTGGGTTCAAGCGATTCTCCCGCCTCAGCCTCCTGAGTAGCTGGGATTACCGGCGCCTGCCACCATGCCTGGCTAATTTTTGTATTTTTAGTAGAGACAGGGTTTCACCAGGTTGGCCAGGCTGGTCTCGAACTCTTGACCTCAGGTGATCTGCCCCCCTCAGCCTCCCAAAGTGCTGGGATTACAGGCGTGAGCCACCGCGCCTGGCCCTGGGTTTGAATCTTACCCTGTCACTTGCTAGATGTGTCGTCTAGGAAAAACTCCTAATCTTTCCAGATGTCTCAGTTTCCTCATCTGTAAGCTGGGACAACATCTTGCAGGTGATGTTGGGTTTTAAGGACAAGTATATTCAATGGCTAGCTCCTAGTCAATGTTAAATAGTGCTTGTTACTACTATATTATTGGTTATCCTCATTATCATTTATGGGGACCTTTAATGCTTTAATTTTGGATACAAATTGTCAGTGCCTTAACAATTAAGAATTTTAAGTCATGTGACGAGTTGGTAAGAGCCATTTAGGAAGTCAGGGAAGTTTTTGTTTGCCTCTCCCCAACACCAGTTGTCTTAGTTCTGTCAATAGAATACCCCAGTATCAGCTGTCTGAGGAACTGATGCTGAGTGAATTGCTGAAGACACAGGAGAGGTGTTATAAGGATACACAGAGGTACATTTTCACATGAGGCAGCCTGGTGATAAAATACCAGGAAACAGCAACAGCAGATCATGAAGTGAAAAGTAGGTCATTTGTTTGGAGTCAAGGTGTCAGGTAGCATACAAGGTGAAGAACCCAAAGCCGTAAACAGTAACAGGCTGTAAAAATTGCTACTGCAGCCATAAACCAAAGGACTGCCTTTTCACATATGCTGGATGGAGGGAACTGCTGGTCATGTAGCTGTCTTTTTGCCACACTTAGACACACATGCAAAACAACACCGTCAGCCATCAGTGGCATCATTTTGAACACTGATGACAATGACGAATTGAGACCCAGTAGCTGGCTATGCACAAAGGCAGGAAGGCAGTGCAAGAGAAACGAGAATAAGATTCCATTCCTTTTGTTTGCCACTCAAATGTGTTGTACTTTGAAATGTTTAGGGCTTCAAATTTTACTGCGTTAAATTTTGGAACATCTAAATAAAACATCCTTTTCTTAGCATATTCGTGTATACTGAGTAGGCTTTCTGTTATCTTAGGTAGTTTTTGTATTGTGAAGATTTTTTTAAATAGTTATTTTCTGTACAAATTGTAAGGGTTCTAAGCTCAAAGTCTTTGGCTATCACTTCAAATGGCATTTGAGCAGTCACCTGGGGTTGTCAGTTTGGGGAAAGGGAGGAGGTAGACAAAATGCCATTGGCTTGTTGGGGTAATTGTGGGCAAGGTGTTCTGTTCTGCTTCATTATACTCCAAAACCACTTCATTTCCTTCCACACCACAGTTAGCTCACTTCTGACTTTACTCACCTCCTGTCCACTACCCACAAATTTACTCACCTCCTGTCCACTACTCACAGCTTAACTCACCTCCTGTCCACTACCCACACATTTACTCACCTCCTGTCCACTACCCACAACATCACTCACTTCCTGTCCACTACTCATGACTTTACTCACCTCCTGTCCACTACCTATGACTTTACTCACCTCCTGTCCACTACCTATGACTTTACTCACCTCCTGTTCACTACCCAGTCTAAAACTCTGGAGAGATGGTCGAGTAGCTGGCAGAACAGGGATTCTGATAAGCCCTGCATTTGGAAACTAGCTGCAAAGAAAGATACTTAGCCATCACATGCCAGTGTTTCACCTCGGTGGTTTGATTCAAGCAGAATCCTCCAAATTTCTCAGGCTTTTAAAATTAACTGCATTATGAACTAAATAGTCTCTGAAATGAAACATCAATACTGTTGAAGTTATTGAAAATAAACTACCTGAGACCCAAACTATTACATGATGCCAGCATTGATTTATCTGACATCTGATGTATATTACTTTTATGCAAGATGGGATAATTAACATTTTGCACAACCTGAATGCATTAGGAGTTTAGAATAAATTGAAGTTATTTGGAAACTGGGAGCTGTGAAAGAATGCAGAAATATCCTGGCTGCCTAGCTCTTTCAGCCATCAAAGAGTACCCTGGATTCTTCAGCATTCTGAGCAGATGTAGGGCCTTTGAAAGGCCCACATTTAAATGAATCTAAATACTGGTTTTAATATGCTTTTCTTAAAATAGAAATAAGTGACAGAATTGAGTAAAAATTCATACGGTTTTCAATTTTCAGGAAAAGCAATTTGGGTACAAACTGTGCCTATTAACCAACAATCAGAAAAATAATCTTTATCGATCTCTGTCAAATGTGTTGGCCTTACCTGAAGGGATAATGAGCTAGTTAGGGAAATATACTTCTGCTCTAAGAGTTATGTTTTGAAAACATAGTGATTGAATAAAAACTCCTCTTGGGAGAATAATGAGGATGATTTAGGAGATATTCCTTGATTATATAATTGAAAAGAATATATACATTTGTTTATTTCCATTTGGAGTCCTGACTTGACAAAAGCAAAACTTGAATTTATGACCTTAAATGACTGGAATAAGCTTAGGATTTTTATATATTTAGGCAGCACCTAAGAAACTCTTCTATTACTGAAGGCAGTAGAAACGATTTAAATATTTCAGAGTGGACTTACAAGGAATTACATCATTCCTTTGAGTTAAGGAAAACATCACCTTTTATTTTTCAGGTTGTAAATTATGTTAGTGTATGAACACAGTCATCCTGGAGTATTTTTGAAGGTACACTGTATTAGATCAGTTGATTCCACTTAGCATCAATGCAGAAAAAATAAAAATACACTTCTTTTCTAAGCTCAGAATTAGACTATGAATTATTTCATAATTCTCCATTTGCATAAAATTTACTCATATCAGCTATGTTAATGGAAGCATAAGAGCTTTATTCTTCAGAGACTTTAGTTTTGTGAACTAAATTTACAGCCATATCTCAGTTTATCTCATGAGTGATGAAGCTATTTTTTAAAAATATACAGAAACAAGGAGACGCCATGTCCACTTTTGACTTCTACTACTTGAAAATACCTACTTAGTTATAGCACAGGTATATACTTGCACTTATTTAGCAGCTCTGAAATGGAGAGGTTTAACTTTTCAAGGATGCCTCTCTGATGAGTTTGCAGAATCTTAAGTCCACTTTCATACTGTTACTGAAGTAAAGGACTTTGATTTTTCCCCTCTCCATACACATTAAAACTTGCAAACAAAGTTATATAAATAGATTGTCACTTCTACCCATTTATATATGATAAGCTTTAAGTGTTTGAGTGAATCAAATTTCCTGTGAGAATAGAAAGTACATATAAGTAAGTACTGACATTTTTTCCTTCCATTTACTGGAAAATAAAATGAACTTTTAAACACCCTTTTTTTCTAATTTATAAACAATCTGCACCCCCACTCCCACACCCCACCCACCTACCCACCTTAACCTACTTTTCTTACTTTGAAATTTGTATTCTGTTCTTTTTGTTGTTGTTGTTGTTGTTATTTCCGAGATGGAGTCTCGCTCTGTCGCCTGGGCTGGAGTGCGTTGGTGCAATCTCGGCTCACTGCAACCTCTGCCTCCCGGATTCAAGCGATTCTCCTGCCTCAGCCTCCTGAGTAGCTAGGACTACAGGCATGTGCCACCACGCCCAGCTAATTTTTGTATTTTCGATAGAGACGGGGTTTCACCATGTTGGTTGGCCAGGATGGTCTCGATTTCTTGACCTCGTGATCCGACCACCTCGGCTTCCCAAAGTGCTGGGATTACAGGCCTGAGCCACCACACCAGGCCTGTATCTGTTATTTTAATCTTGACATTTTAATATTACCCTTATGGTCTCCGTTCAGATTTTGATACACATTTTAATGGAGTCAGAAACAGAAATTAGAGGGGTATGTGCATCCACAATATTTTAAAGGAACCTCCTTCCACTTTTTATTTCTTCCTATAACTTTCTTTTTACTTCCTTGTCACTTGTTCTTTCAATTTTAAATACATCTCAGTGCCACATCACTCTAGCAAAACCGATAGGGTTCCCATAATTCTCCATGATGTGATGCATAGATTGAGAACACAGGGTTACCGAGAAACTAAAGATACAGAATTGTACGGGGAGAGGCAACATTACCCCACAGCTGCGGATTAAGTCACCGAATACATGGTGGAGGGGAGGAGGGGAAGGAGGGATTTGTTGAACCAGTTGTTTGATTGTGGACCTAAAAATCCACTTTCTATGACGTACTGTAGACACAGTATATACCAAATTCTTACTTGCTGTCTTGCTTCTTAGTTTTGGTAAAGGGAAAAAAGAGTGAAGGCCTCCACCGGTCTTCAGGTCTTTCTATTTATTGTAGATCTTTCTGATTTTTGATTCTAAAGTTTGATTGGTGGCCAACTCCACTGTAAGCTGAACTTTCCTATCTTGTTTCTCAGAACAGTACTGCATTTCCCCTTACGGTATTTCAGAAGAGATGTCTGAACCCAACAGCACTGATTTTCTCTATAATAGTTCCCATGACTAGGTGGTTAAATTGAAATAGGCAGCTGGGCGCGATGGCTCACACCTGTAATCCCAGCACTTTGCGAGGCTGAGGCGGGCGGATCACAAGGTCAAGAGATCGAGGCCATTCTCGCCAACATGGTGAAACCCCGTCTCTACTAAAAATATTAAAAAATAGCCGGGCGTGGTTGTGCGCGTCTGTAGTCCTAGCTACTCTTGAGCCTGAGGCAGGAGAATCGCATGAACCCAGGAGGTGGAGGTTGTAGTGAGCCGAGATCATGCCACTGCACTCCAGCCGGGTGATAGTGCGAGACTCTGTCAAAAAAAAAAAAAAAAAAAAAGAGAGAGAGAGGAAAGGAAAGGAAAGGAAAGGAAAGGAAAGGAAAGGAAAGGAAAGGAAAGGAGGGGCATCATTACGGTATGAAACTCTGTAGGCTGATGCTGAATTCCAGAAAAGAGTTGTATTTGGCATCCTAATTATTTTGTGGTTCTCTTCTACATGGAAAGATCTAAGCTTACATTTCCCGCATAAAGGCAGTTGAATATGGTAAAATTAAACTTGTGAAAAAAAAAAAGAAAAGAAAAATTATTATTATCCATTGCACGTGTTTTCAGATATTCTACCTCTCTAGCTCTTAACAGGGCATAATTACAGGTTTTGTTTTGTTTTGTTTTGTTTTTTATCCAGGCTGGAGTGCTGTGGTGCAACCTCGGCTGACTGCAACCTCCGCTCCCCGGTTCAAGCGATTCTCCTGCCTCAGGTTCCCAAGTAGCTGGGACTACAGGCGTGCGCCACCACACCCAGCTAACTTTTGTATTTGTTTT
This sequence comes from Theropithecus gelada, assembly GCF_003255815.1. NCBI lineage: Eukaryota > Metazoa > Chordata > Mammalia > Primates > Cercopithecidae > Theropithecus > Theropithecus gelada. The sequence goes on from NW_020257754.1 coordinate 2,072,240, forward strand.
ATTATTATTTGAGACGGAGTCGCGCTCTGTCGCCCAGGCTGGAGTGCAGTGGCACGGTCTCCGCTCCCTGCAAGCTCCGCCTCCCAGGTTCACACCATTCTGCCACAGCCTCCCAAGTAGCTGGTACTACAGGCACCTGCCACCACACCCGGATAATTTTTTGTGTTTTTAGTAGAGACGGGGTTTCACCTTGTTAGCCAGGATGGTCTCGATCTCTTGACCTCGTGATCCGCCCACCTCAGCCTCCCAAAGTGCTGGGATTACAGGCATGAGCCACCACGCCCAGCCATCGGTGTATTTTTTTTTTTTTTTTTTAAATAGAATCAATACATTGCTGCAGAAAAATATGTAGCGAGCATTGTTATTCTACAGATGTGCAATTTTAGGCATTTTGCCCACGTTATTGTCCTCATAATCAAAAGAGAGCAGGAAGGGCACTGCTTACTCACAAATAGAAATTAGTCTCAAATACACATAGACAAGTAACAAGTTAAATGTTTGCCAAACCCTTCTGTCTTTCCATAAGAAGCATAAAGTGGCCGGGCATGGTAGCTCACGCCTGTAATCCCAGCACTTTGGGAGGCCAAGGCGGGCGGATCACGAGGTCAGGAGATCAAGACCATCCTGGCTAACATGGTGAAACCCCTTCTCTACTAAAAATACAAAAAATTAGCCAGGCATGGTGGCGGGTGCCTGTAGTCCCAGCTACTTGGGAGGCTGAGGCAGGAGAATGGCATGAACCCGGGAGGTGGAGCTTGCAGTGAGCCCAGATCTCGCCACTGCGTTCCAGCCTGGGCGACAGAGCAAGACTCTGTCTCAAAAAAAAAAAAAAAAGAGCATAAAGACACAAAATGAATAAAAATTGCATTACTGCTTGATATAAATTATTTAGGACTATAGAATTTTAGGGACTAAGTAAATATTTTTTAATCCAATATGCTTTATTGTGTGACTGAAATCATGAAGAAATCTTAATGCCTCAGCAAAAATACACATAAGCACATGGGATGAATCTTGGGTGCCCACAGAGGTCTTAACAGGCTGGTGTGCAGTGGTGTGATCATAGCTGGCTGCAGCCTCAACCTCTTGGGCTCATGCAATTCTCCAACCTCAGCTTCACAAGTAGCTGGGACTACAGGCACACACCACCACACCTGGCTAATTGTTGTATTTTTTATAGAGACAGATTTTCACCACGTTGCCCAGGCTGGTCTCAAACTCCTGGGCTGAAGTAATCCTCCCGCCTCAGCTTCCCAAAGTGCTGGAATTACAATTGTGAGCCACTGTGCCCAGCCAAGAAGTCTTAAGATTTTGAATATTAATTTCATATTCCCCAAAATGCCTGAATCTACTAAAGTTTATAAAAATGCATTGAGGCCCTGAAAGCACAGAGTTAAGTAACTCATCCAGGATGATACAAATCAGCAGTGGCAGAGCTGACTAAGCCCATCTTTCATGATTTCCATTTGTATTCTGTTTGTGTTATACTTCAAATGTGACTATCTGCAAGGATACCGAATATTACATCTTTGTTTTGTTTTTAGTGGAGAAGGGCAGGGATTTGGTTCCTCTCAAGAAAGATAAGTTTTTAAATCATTTTTAAAACATTATTATTTTGTGCATTTCTAAGGTGTCAGCCATGAGGGCCTGGAACACTATGTTGGGTGAGCTAGCTGTGGGCGTGGCCATGTTGTTGTGAATGTACAATTTTGCCTCTTTCACAAGGAAGCAAAAGATGATGAGTCTCAAAGAGTTTTTAGAACTTTAAGAGGTCCAGACATTTATGGGCATGGAACCGATATTCAAGATTTCAGGACTTCTCTAGGGTACTGAAGATGTGTTCCAATGCGTTTAGGTGTAGTTTTACTAAGGCATAAATGTGAGTTGGCCTCAATGCGAGATTGGCTTTGGGCAGACAGTTACTTAACTCTTGCGTGAGCCCAGATACTACCCAACATTCACATTAAAACAAGATTTTTATTTTCTTGTTAAATTGCGCAGAGAAACTCTCAGAACACATTACAAACTTTGGTTTTGCAGACTTAAGTAAATTCGTATCATTTATTACACTACATTAATGATTTTTCAGTAATGATTTAACATAGTTCAGTTTGGTGACAAAATTAATTTGTGTAATTTCGTGGATGGCCATAGCCTAATATTTATAAAATCCTTAAATATCTTTTTTTTTTTTTTTTTGAGTTGCAGTCTCACTTTGTCACTCTGTGAATCCTTTCATGTGTCTAGGTGAAGCTGGTGGTCCAGTACTCTGTGTTCTCATGGGACACTTATTCCTGTTTCTATATGGTAGTATAATAAATGATATGTTTAAGCCGGGCGCGGTGGCTCACGCCTGTAATCCCAGCACTTTGGGAGGCCGAGGCGGGCGGATCACAAGGTCAGGAGATCGAGACCACGGTGAAACCCCGTCTCTACTAAAAACACAAAAAATTAGCCGGGCGCAGTGGCGGGCGCCTGTAGTCCCAGCTACTCAGGAGGCTGAGGCAGGAGAATGGCGTGAACCCGGGAGGCGGAGCTTGCAGTGAGCCGAGATCGCGCCACTGCACTCCAGCCTGGGCGACAGAGCAAGACTCCGTCTCAAAAAAAATAAATTAAATAAATAAATAAATAAATAAATAATATGTTTACCTGTCTGTATTATTTTTCTATCAGATGAGCAGGGATGATGTTCTTTTAGCTAAATGTTTGTTATCTATCAGATAAAAACATTTTCTATCAGATGAGCAGGGATGATGTTCTTTTAGTCCTATAGTAGACAGTAAATTTTTGCTAAGAGGATGAATGAAATATTGATTGAAATAAGTGGCAATAGCCAGGCATGGTGGTACCTGCCTGTACTCCCAGCTACTTGGGAGGCTGAGGTAGGAGGATCACTAGAGCCCAGGAGGCAGAGGTTGTGTTGCAATGAGCAGAGATTATGCCACTGCACTATAGCCTGGGCAACAGAGTAAGATCCCGTCTCAAAAAAAAAAAAAAAAAAAAAAGGCCAGGCGCGCTGGCTCAGGCCTGTAATCCCAGCACTTTGGGAGGCCGAGGCAGGCGGATCACGAGGTCAGGAGATCGAGACCACGGTGAAACCCCGTCTCTACTAAAAATACAAAAAATTAGCCAGGCGCAGTGGCGGGGGCCTGTAGTCCCAGCTGCTCAGGAGACTGAGGCAGGAGAATGGTGTGAACCCGGGAAGCGGAGCTTGCAGTGAGCCGAGATTGCGTCACTGCACTCCAGCCTGGGCGACAGAGTGAGACTCTGCCTCAAAAAAAAAAAAAAAAAAAAAAGAAAAGTGGTAATCTACTGAAATGTGAAAACCTTTTTCTCTCTTTTATAGAGATAATTATAACAATATTAGGCCTATTGTACAAATGGAACCCACAATACAGTTTTAAGGGATATCAAAGTCATGGACCCAGAGGGTATGATGATTCTTCTCCATTGAATTTATGGCAAAGCATTTATATAGAAATTTTATTACAAAAATTTGAGGACATTTATTAGGCCTATTATCCACTGGAATGGAACTTGATGTATTAAGAAGGTAATGGAAAAAAAAAAAAAAGAAGGTAATAGAAGATGTGCCAGGGTGTGTTTGCTTATACTATTTCATTTAATCCTCACTGCAGTCCATACATTTTATATTATTAGCCAAAAATGTTACATATGGGTATGTGTCTCAGAGAGGTTAAACAACTTGGCCAAGTTCACAGATAGAAAAGGTAGCAAAGTAGAATTTGAACCCAGGCCTAACTCCAAAAATCTACCTCCTTTCCATTATACTATACGTTTATTAAAGCTAAACGATGAGATAGATGATCAAGAAAAGGATAACCACATTCTTTTGGGTAAGGCTGAAAACAATCTCAGAGTAGAGAGAACAAATTTGTGTGAGTGCAATTTTATTTTTATTTATTTATTTATTTATTTATTTATTTATTTGAGACGGAGTCCCACTCTGTCTGCAGGCTGGAGCACTGTGGCGTGATCTCGGCTCACTGCAACTTCTGCCTCCCGGGTTCAAGTCTCAGGCTCTCCTGCCTCAGGCTCCCAAGTAACTGGGATTACAGGCACGCGCCACCACACCCAGCTAATTTTTATATTTTTAGTAGAGACGGGGTTTCACCATGTTGGCCAGGATGGTCTCAATCTCTTGTCCTTGTGATCCACCGGCCTCAGCCTCCCAAAGTTCTAGGCAGGAGGCACTGTGCTGGCCATGAGTGTAATTTTAAAAAAAAAGGTTTGTGTGCTGATAGTGATTAAATTGAAGTACTTTCCATATCAGTTCAAACGTTAATTTCCTATTGTTTTCCTTTTTACTAAAGATAAGAAACATTTTGTGCCAGCTTAATAGTTTTAACAATAGTTTGACAAATTACTTACATTAGTATACATATACATTTTCACAGCAGGAAAACAATAAAAATTTCAGATGTCTAGCATTAGTATTTTAAAAAATAATTAGGTAATTAGCTAATCCATTAGCTAATATTGTGATGTAAAGGAAACAAAAGAGACTTGAGAAAGTTCATTACTTGAAGGAGGGACAATTTTCTTGAATTCCTCTCACCAAGTATGTCTATCAAATTCCAATACAGAATCCAGCCTTCCACAGACCGAGGGAGGCTCTCTGGTCAAACAAGCTGGCATTGCTTCCTCCTGAAGAAAGGTGATTTCACTAAGGCTTGAGGGACTTGCCAGGATTCATTCTGGGAGCCCCAGGTGTCCAGCTAATTTGTGATTAGCAGGGAATCTATCTCTGTTGGTAGAATGCACAAGTATCGGTTTCAGTGTCAGCCTTCACTTGGCCTGAGGTGAGTGGCGCTTCCAGGGTAGCAGCTCCAGTTCTCTCAAGAGGACATGAGACTTTGGCAACTATGGCTCCAGGAAATGGGCTCTAGAAGGAGAGGATAAAACCAGCAGATAAGGTGGAGCCTGTTTCATGTGATTTTCCCAAACCATTGTCACGCTTGCTCAGGGAAACCTTGAGATCTGTGACAGGAGAGGCTGGTATGGGGCCTTGGATGCAGGATGGCAGATGCCAAGCTAAGAAAGCCCTATGGGGCCGGGTGCGGTGGCTCATGCCTGTAATCCCAGCACTTTGGGAGGCTGTGGCGGGCGGATCACAAGGTCAGGAGATCGAGACCATCCTGGCTAACACAGTGAAACTCTGTCTCTAGTAAAAATACAAAAAATTAGCCAGGCGTGGTGGCGGGTGCCCGTAGTCCCAGCTACTTGGGAGGCTGAGGCAGAATGGCGTGAACCCGGGAGGCGGAGCTTACAGTGAGCCAAGATTGCGCCACTGCACTCCAGCACTCCAGCCTGGGCGACAGAGCCAGACTCTGTCTCAAAACAAAACAAAACAAAACAAAAAGAAAGCCCTGTGGTAGGGTGCACTATAGTTCCCGAATGCCTTCAGAGGCCAGGCAACCAGGTGGGGAACTTAAATCACTGAAGACCTTGTTGGGCAACTGTATGCCACTCAAGAATGTAGACCCTGAAAGGCCAGTTCTTTTGGTTTTCATAAGAAGCTAAACATTCTGTTTTTCTTTAAAGTGAAATCTACTGGTTTTTAAATATTTGCAACTCAGCTAAAGTTTTAAAGTAGTATGAGGATCAAAGAAAATAATCCACAGGCAAAATTGCCACCAGTTTAAGGGTTGGCATAGAAGCAGCTATTTGGAACTACGGAGGGAAGGGGCCTGGCCTGCCTGCTTTTAAGGAATATTGATTTCATTAGTCTAGCTGGGTGAACCCCAAGCACTGGATTATCCCAATATGCAGCAGGGGTTGATCCCTACTCACTTAAAAGGTGGTATGAAGTGATGGGATTCTAGGCACCACAGGGCCCTATCCATAACCCTTTCCTGGCTACCTTCTCTCTTCATTCTCTCTATTCTCCTCAGGCAACTTTATCTTCACGTGAATGGATAAATCACAGATGCATCTGTCTGTGTTTGGTTGGCAAATCCAATGACTGGAATACTCCCTTTGACATAAAGAACTATGATTATATTTATTATTAAATATGTGATATTATTATTAAATATTATACTATTCAAATATAGGAAGAGCAGTAACATGAATAATTCCCTTTCTGTGTGTCTCTCTGAATTAAATGTGCATAAGAATTATTTAGGAAGTTATTACAATGAAGATTATGAAACTCCACCTCAAGAGATTCTGGTTTAGTAGGTAGGGGTCTGGAATTTGTTTGTTAACACCCACCTGAGTTTACTGTAACACAGATGGTCTGGAGACCACGCTTTGAGAAACACTGACTCATAATGGATGCTGATGGCCGGCACATCTGTTATTTCAGCCCTAGTTTCTTGCCTGAGTTGTGGATCTGTATAAACAACTGCCTTAATAGAAATCTCCACCATCTCTACCTGGATAACTTCTCATTGTCTGAATCCAAGTGTATTATTTTTCTCCAAAGCCTGAAAACAGACTTTTAAAAAATTCCATTGAAATGCACCATCAAAAGTATATTTCTGTTGCCCAAGCCAGAAATCTACATTTGCACCCGTGGTGGGTGGGTGCCAGCAATAGGGTGCATGAGGTATGTGGCAGGCACCAGTGTTCCCACTGAGGCTTAGCCATGGCTGCTCAGTGAGTCTACCTTGGCTTTCTAAGGGTAATCTAGTTCTGGGACAAGCCAATAATAGCAACAGCTTTATTTATTGAGGTTTACTCTATGCCAGACACTCTTCTAAGTGTTTCACATGTATTAATTTAATCTTTTCTTGAAGCCACTGAATTCTCTGTCCAAGTTTTTGGCAGCTCAGTACCCCCTGAGGCTAGATCTACTCCCCATATTTCCAATTGCCAGCTGGGACTGCTGCTTCAAACAGATAATGTCACCTTTTTCCCACAATGAGACCACCCACCTATCTATGGACTCTAGAGTTGGGGATTCCTGCTACTGTTTTCTGCTCATAGTTCCAGGGATGTTGGTGGCTGCCTACATTGGAAGCTATTTAACATATCTGGCTAGCTATTGTAAACTGGGTTGCTGCCTACCTTAAAACAATAGAGTGCAAGGGTAAGAAGAAAATTCAGAGATTGTCTAGTCCAGTTTCCTTACTTTATAGACTTGGAAACGGAGGCCTACAACTAAAAAGTGATGTACTAAGTGTAAGAGAGGAGTAAGAGAGCTGCGGAGCAAAACTTGGTTTTCTCTCTTCACATCTAATGCTGGAATGTAAGCCTCATTCTTTTTTTTTTGACATGGCGTCTGGCTCTGTCGCTCAGGCTGGAGTGCAGTGGCGCGATCTCAGCTCACTGCAAGCTCTGCCTCCTGGGTTCACGCCATTCTCCTGCCTCAGCCTCCTGAGTAGCTGGGACTACAGGCGCCCACCACAACACCTGGCTAATTTTTTGTATTTTTAGTAGAGATGGGGTTTCACTATGTTAGCCACGATGGTTTTGATCTCCTGACCTCATGATCTGCCCACCTCGGCCTCCCAAAGTGCTGGGATTACAGGCGTGAGCCACTGCGCCCAGCGCAAGCCTCATTCTAGTAGGGTTGCTTGATACTGGGGATTTTTATCTGTGTTGAGCATTTCTGTATCTGCCTCCCCCTATAGTGCCTGGAATGCAGTGACTATGAAGGAATACATCACAGATGCATTAGTCTATGGTTGGTTGGCGATGTAATAACCAAAATACCCTTTTGACATAAAGGACTGAGTTTATATTACTAAACATGGTTATTTGAGTTATATTCAAATATAGAAAAAAATACATTTAATCTAGTACGTGGACTACTTATTGCCTCTAGTAAGAATGCAATGGAAGAAACAGATGGAAAATAGACTTAAGTAGCAAGGAGGTCGCTTAATTATTCTGCATAAATGTCACCTCAAAGGAAATCTGCCCTGACCACCCTTTCTAAAATTGTCACCCACATCCTTCTTGATGCTCTGATTCTACCTATTTTTCTTAATAGCACCTTTCATAGCCTAACATTACATCATTATACGTTTTGTATCTACTGTCTGTTCACTCGTTAGAATAAGCTGTTTGAGCCTTGAGCTCTATCTTTCTCACCACCAAATTGGCAGAACATTGAAGTGCCTGACACAGAAGAGCTTCCTGAAAATGATGGTTTTACATTTTGGAATGGTAGCATAATTAATATGTAATACTTTGGCATTCAGAGGCCTAACATACCTCAGCAGATGGAAGCAAAATAAAAACCCAGTGCTGTACATTGCTGGAGTAAATGTGAGAGATGTAAATAACATTGTTTGGGGGGAGATTTACAAAAACACATTATCTTTATCATTAAGTAAATTACTTCTTTTGTGTATTTTTAGACTTCTTTCATGTATTTTTACCCCATATTGAAGAAATGACCAGGTATTGTAAGTAAAATTGCGACGTATAGATGAGGGATAGTTGCTTATTTGAAAATGTGATGTAGTGGGCTGAATAGTGTCCTGCCCCCCACCCAAAATTCATGTCTACCTGGAACCTCAGAATGTGATCTTATTTGGAAATAGGGTCTTTGCAGAGGTAATTAGTTAAAATCTCAAGAAGAAATCATCCTGGATTTGGAGTGAGCCCTAAACCCAAAAATGTGCCTTTCTAAGAGAAGTTAAAAATTTGAACACACAGACACAGAAGAGAGGATGCGTGAAGATGGAGGCACAAATTGGAGTGATGCATCTGCAAGTCAAGGAACACCAGGAACCACCAGAAGCTGCAAGAGACAAGGAAGGATTCTCTTCTAGAACCTTTGGAGGGCATGTCATCCTGCTGACACAGATAATTTTACACTTCTAGTCCCTAGAACTGTGAGAAAATAAATTTCTGTTTTTTTAAACCACCAAGTTTGTGGTAATTTGTTAGGGTAGCCTGGAAAATGAACACAGAATAGGAGATACATGCTAACTTGAGAAAAGGAGGATATGGGAATTGTACCTTAGTCTACAATATTTTGAAGTATTATTTTAATACCTAATGCATATTAGTGCTCACTATGAGCAGATAATGTACTCTGTGAGATTCAGATCTTTAATGGCATCCTAAAACTCAGAAGAATGGGCCAGCCAGGCCTCAGGGCTCAGCAGCTATGATGGAGGAAGGGCCTCAGACATGTGTCAGGTAGCTCATTGGAAGAAGGCATTCTAGGCCCCTACCTTATTCCTTCGTATGAAATACTGGGGGTAGGGGGTTGCTCCCCTTAACCCGTGAGAGAGGCAGAGAGACTAGCCCTTCCAGTCCATGGGGAGAGGGTGACTCTTACTGTTTTTCATTTCATGGCAACTGGTACTCATAACCCTTGTTGTGAAACAAAGAAATAATTTTCATTTCTTATTATTTAAAATTCCTGGTGCCAATTATTTCTCTTGACTTCCATTTTATCCTCCTCTATCCTGAATCCCTGCCCCCATCCCCTTAGTGATAAAATGGCTGGACATGAGAAGTCCATCCTCAACAATCGGATTTTTCCTACTACTACAAATGATGTATTTCACTATCCCCCATGAGTCCCTGCTCTTGTGAATGAACCACAACATTCTGGCTCCTTCTGGCTTTTTTTCTTCATCTTTCCCTCCTTTCTTTCCTACCCTTTCGCTCTCTTTCTCCCTTGCTTCAGCACTTATTTATTTATTGAGAGCCTTTTGGTAATTAGAGCCTTGGGCATTGGGGTTTTTTGTTTTTGTTTTTTAAAGAGACAGGATCTTGCTATTTTGTTGCCCAGGTTGGTCTCAACTTCTGAGCTCAAGCCTTTCTCCTGCCTCAGCCTTCTAAGTAGCTGGGACTATAAAGGCATGCCACTGTACCCAGCCATCATTACTGTTTCTGTGCTGCTCCCCATTGCCTGGAATTTCTTTCTTTCCCCTTCTCTGTGTATCTAAATTCTCCTTATCCTTCAATGTTTGCCTCAAACTTCTTCTGTCTGGCTTTCTACAGCAATTCTTAGGGACAGTTTTATTTTTCCATTTCAGATTTCTATAGCCTTTATGGTAGTACAATGCATTTAGCCCTGATCATGTGTAACCTTGTATTACTATCATAAGCCACCTATTGTCTGCTCACTTAGAAGATGAGTTCTGTAAGGAAATAGACACAATGTATTAATATTACAAACCTCAACATTTTGAAGTGCTTGATAGACTAGTTGTTTGGAGATGTTTATTGATTGGGTGGTGTATTTGGTACTTTACATGAAGTCAAGAGCTCTCAAAAGCCAGTATATTATTGTGTTCCCCCAGATTAAGCCTCCCTTCCACCTTGGGCTAGGTCTAACAAAGTTGTCTGAGGTCTGTTTTGAAGAAAAAAACAGTTTTGAAGAAAGAAAAAGATCATTTGTTTTTGAACCACGAAGAAAGGGAATGTCAGCTCAAAACTCCCCAAAGGCAAATTTGCCATTTAAAACCAGCAGTCACATTCCTGTTTATGAGGTCATCTAAACACTGCACACTGGAAGTGGGAGCCTCTGTGTATGTGGGAGCGAGCATGGGGCAGAGGAGAAAGCAAGAGGTAGTAAAAGGAGCAGTGGCTCACGCCTGTAATCCCAGCACTTTGGGAGACTGAGGTGGGTGGATCACGAGGTCAAAAGTTCGAGACCAGCCTGATCAACATAGTGAAACCCCATCTCTACCAAAAATACAAAAATTAGCCAGGCGTGGTGGCATGTGCCGATAGTCCCGGCTACTCTGGAGGCTGAGGCAGAAGAATCGCTTGAACCCGGGAGGCAGACGTTGCAGTGAGCTGAGATTGTGCCACTGTACTCCAGCCTGGGCGACAGAGCCGGACTCTGTCTCAAAAAAAAAAAAAAAAAGGAACTGTAGGTGGGCAGGGCAGCAGCACAATTGCCCCTCTCTGTCAAGGTAATGGGAATGGCCCTTTGAAGAAACTGCTGCATTTATATACATTCTGCAGGACAGCCCTGTGTATGAATCAGGGGTGATGCTGCCCACCCTACCAGGCAAGTAACAGCTGTATTTCTGGTGTGACTGCTAGCCCACCCTCTGTTTGCATGACTCCTTTGCTTTGCAAACTGTTTAGAGCCAGGTGTGGTGGATCACCCCTGTAATCCCAGCACTTTGGGAGGCTGAGGTGGGCGGATCACGAGGTCAGGAGTTCAAGACCAACTTGAGCAACATGGTAAAACCCCGTCTCTACTAAAAATACAAACAAAATTAGCTGGGTGTGGTGGTGCACACCTGTAATCGCAGCTACTCAGGAGGCTGAGGTAGGAGAATCGCTTGAACCCGGGAGGCAGAGGTTGCAGTGAGCCGAGATCACACCACCGCACTACAGCCTGGGCAACAGAGTAAGACTCTTGTCTCAAAAGAAAAAACAACAACAAAAAAAACTGTTTAGAAAAGTACCTTCCCCCAGACATTTACACGGTTAAGCCAAGGCTAGGTGAACCAGTTCTTCAGTAAAAGAAACTCTATGGGAAATGAAGAATATAAGTAGGCCAGGGGTGAAATGAATAATAATGATAACAAAAAGAGCCAACATTTATGGAAAATTTAATATGTACCACACCAAATGCTAAAAGTGTAACATTCATTTTTAATCCCTCTAAGACATGCAAAGCAGCTACTTCTAAAGTACAGAAAGCTTAATTTGCTTGATATCATATGACAACTAGTTGGCATCATCATGAGGATTTCAGAGCACAGGTTCTAGTATTCCAAGCAGCAGACATGTGATGGCCATCTTTTCACAAGCAAAATTCAGGATATGGGGCTTAAAATATATCAGCATGCATTGGGCTTAATGGGAATGAACACTTGAAATTAGGATTGTTGAGGAAAATCCTAGCAGTAGAGTCACTGCCCTTTAAATACCAAAGAAAATTATGGATCATAATTTGTCTGCGTTTGGTGGGCAAATTTCTATTCTTACCTCTTTGGCAATAAGGAAATTACGCTGCTTATATTCAGAGCATGTAATTAGCATCCTCCCGACTGACCTATTGGAAGTTAAAAAGTTTTGCTTAGAGTCCATCTAATCACTGACAAAAACATTTCCCACTTGACTTGGTAGAGGTTACTGATGATTACACCTATACTTTCCCCTGGCTTTCAAAATGCCATTTAGAGAGGATAAATTGGTTCATAATGAAAGCGCTCATCAATTTTTGAAATGTACATTGAGCATTGATCTTGTCTTTTTCTTTTTTTTTTTTTTAATCAAGAGTAAACTGTATTATTGAGGTACTGGGACATGTGAGGTGAACGGAAAAATATCATGCCTCGTGTGGTTACTTCTGATTCTTTCTTGTTTTTTTTTTTTTTTTTTTTTTTTTGAGACTGAGTCTCACTCTGTCACCCAGGCTGGAGTGCAGTGGCGCAATCTTGGTTCACTGCAACCTCTGCCTCCCGGGTTCAAGTGATTTTTCTGCCTCAGCCTCTAAAGTAGCTGGGACTATAGGCGCGCACCACCACGTCTGACTAATTTTTGTATTTTCGGTAGAGATAGGGTTTCACCATATTGGCCAGACGGGTCTCGAACTCCTGGCCTTGTGATCTGCCCACCTCAGCTTTTCAAAGTGCTGGCATTACAGGCGTGAGCCACTGCGCCTGGCCTTACTTCTGATTTTTTAACTCTTGGATCAGATTTTACAAAGGAATGGTATGTAAACAACACACATTTTAAGCCTATTCGCAGGATTGACTTCAGATGTGGAGGTGAGTAGGCAGGTCACTGACTAGTGTGATCTGAGAGTTTTCAAAAACTATTTCTATTGTTACCCTGACAGTCTGAAACTGTGGCCCATTGGCTAAACTCCTGCATATAAAAGAAATGGAGTTGTTTGGGCTAAAATATGGATGAGGGAGTGGGAGATTTATGCTCTACTTTCTTGGTTTCTTTTTGGAACTTCTATCTATACCCTTTGACAATCACTGCTGACCAACACTGAAGAAGTGGTTAACTCTGTGTGAGTAAGCAATCACCACCTGGCTACTGGGCCAATTGATTTTTGACCTAGAGGAAAGTTTTCATAGAACGGTAACGTTTGATGGGAAAGAAGAATGGCCTTTACTGACTACCTATTGCATGGCAGACACTACAGGTGTTTTATAGACATTGGGTCATTTAAAGTCCCTAATAGGTCTGTGTGGTAGTGATTAGTATGGAAGGAGACTGAAGAATAGGGAGAACAGTAGCTGAAATCCTGAGTGGGATCTGTCTGTGAACAGATTTCAGTGACCTACTTTGAGCTCGTAAGTCCACATCCAGATCTAACATCTCACCACTTCAGTGGTGAAGAAGGAAGATCTGGGGATTCCTATTGTAATTTTTTAGTGGCAATTTGTATAAGTTTATAGCTAGTAAGCGGTGGAGCCAGAATGTATACCAACATTCATTATGTCAGGTCTCCTAACTAGAAAACCCACATCTCTTTCCTCTTATATGGAGAAGCAGTATTATATAAGATGAGAGGTTAAAACGTGGGCTGACAAGCCACATTGCCTGGCTTCTGATCCTTACTCTACCACTATGCTACTTGTGATATCTTGAATGAACTACTCAATCTCGGTATGCCTGTCTCCTCAAAGGTAAATGTAGAGAGGGATACTCCGTGTTTAGCAGCTATCTCACATGTCTTTAATACATGTAATGAGCTTGGTATACAATAAGCCTTCAATAAGTTGAACTTTTGTCACTAATTTTTATTGTGACCAAGCTGAGAGGCTATTCCTCTGCCCGGTTCTGAAACAGGGCTGAGCTAGAGATCATGGCTGGCTACCAAGCCAAAGGGCACAGGCTTCTTGGTCAGTGGTAAAAAGGGAACACTGACGCTGAAAACAAGCCTTGCCCATTTCAGTATTTTGCCTTGAAGTGGTCCTGGAGAACTATATTCTCTAAGCCCTGAGGCTTCTCGACAATAAATAGTAAGCACTGGTAGAGCTTATTCTTAAAATTATTATTATATGAAGAGAGATCTAAAGGTCTAAAGGTAGGCTAACAAGTTCCATGTGAGTGATGCCAGACATTTCGGTTCTGATGAACTGAAGTTCATTTTAGTAGACACCCATGTACTTCAATTGATTATGGAGTGGATTGAGTTCTATTTCTTAAGGAGACAGACGACAAGCTACTGAATGATTTTTACCCCACTATCCCCTGAAATACCATGTTTTTTTCAGTCTCTTTCTCAATGAAAGGGAAAGTGCCTCCTATTTTCCTTTATTTTGTTTTGTCTGGAGGTGACGGGGGTTATAAATTACACACCTCAACTGGGTGCTCTGGCTCACCCTAAAATCCCAGCACTTAGGGAGGCCGAGGCTGAAGGATGGGTTGAGGCCAGGAGTTCACAATCAGGTGGGCAATGTAGACCCTGTCTCTACAGAATTTAAAAAATTAGCTAGGTGTGGTGGTGTGCACCTGTGATCCCAGCTACTTGGGAGGGTGAGTCAGCAGGATTGCTTGAGCCCAGGAGTTTGAAGTTGCAACGAGCTATGATTGCACCACTGCGCGCCAGCCTGGGTGAGACAGAGCAAGACTCTGTCTCTTAAAAAAAAAAAAAAAAAAAAAAAAAAAAAGGCTGGGCACGGTGGCTCACACCTGTATCCTCAGCACTTTGAGAGGATGAGGTGGGCAGATCACTTGAGCTCAGGAGTTTGAGACCAGCCTGGACAATGTGGCAAAACCTTGTCTCTACAAAAAATACAAAAATTAGCCAGGTGTGGTGGTGTGTGCCTGTCGTTCCAGCTACTCTGGAGGCTGAGGTGGGAGGATCACTTGAGCCCAGCAGGTCCAGGCTGCAGTAAGCTATAATTGTGCCACTGCACTGCAGTCTGGGGGACAGAGTAAGACTATGTCTCAAAAAAAATAGTAATAATAAAAGAAGTAAATTACAGACCTCAGTATTCTGTGTAATTTGTGAAGTTTTACTATTTTTCAGTTTTAACTGACTGAAGAGTCCTTGCTTTAAATGGAGATCCAAGGAAAATATAGCATATGGAACCCTTGTTAAATAGTTACCCACGTGTAACAGTTTAAAAATTCTTTAGAGAATACTATTAATTACAGTTATAAAAGCACAGTGGAATATAATGACTAATATGTGGAATTAATCCAGTATCTATGAGCCATTACTATAACTTACAATGTTAGGTACTAAGGGTACAATGATGAGTAACATTTAGTCTCTGCCCTTGAAGAGTTCATAGCGTAGTGGGGGAAAAAAGAAGTTGCAAAAAAGAACAACAAAAGTGTAATAGTAAAATGTACAAAGTGCTGCATAGGCAACAACTCTTTCTGGCAAAACTTGTTAAAGCATTACAAAAGAGAACCTTACAAGTTAAGAGTTCCGTAAAATGACCACAAATGATTGACTACTATATAGATAGTGGTGTGGGGATGTGGGGATTCCATTTCTTAAGGAGACAGAAGACAAGCTGCTGAATGACATTTCGGTTCTGATGAACTGAAGTTCATTTTAGTAGACACCCATGTAGTTCAATTGATTATGGAGTGGATTGAGTTCACTCTGATATACATGAGAGGTATATATATATATACACACACATATATAAAACCATATATATATGGTCCTTCTTGGAAGCTAGAAAAATGTCAAATTAGTGGGAATTATGGCAGTGAATTCCCAATTATCCCTGTGCAGATAAGCTACCCTGTGGCACTTGGGCATGGTTCTCTCCATCCCATCTTAAAATCTGCTGACACCTCAGTTCTCCCTCTTGCCATCCAACCCATTCCTGAATCAGGCTACCAGTCCAGGAGAAGGCCTACCTCTTCCTTCATAAGTTTGCTAATATGGGCATATAGAAATTATCCTATTTTCCATTTGATTATATACACTAGTGATAACTTCCATTACCAAGAAATATTAGCATGCTGGATAGCAGCTGTTAACACATTTTCAGCAACTGGTAAACTGAGGTAGCAGCTGCTATTAGGTGTGGAAGGAAACAGAGGCCACACATATATGATGGAAAGGAGGTTACACTCAGGAAGACAGGAATTGGTCAAATGTAGTCAAAGGGTCTTCCTGCCCTATGCCGCAGCGGTATCATTTAGGTACCATAGAATGACAGCCTTCTGAGAGCCTCAGACTGCAAAAAGTTTAAAAATTGTGCATGAGTATGTGTGCTGAGGTATACATGTGTGTATGCATGTGTGTACTTGTGCTTATGTGTGTATATATATGTATGCATGAGTGTATTTGTGCATCTCTATGTGTGTATGAATGTATGTGTACACAAGTGTGTGTGTGAGACTAGGCAGGTTGGAAAGTAAGTAGAAGACTTCTCATACTACTCATGGGCTCTGCCTCTCCCCACCCCCACATCCCCACACCTCCAACAGACAAAAACGGAAATCATGTTTTGTGACCTGAGATTGCTTTCGAAAGTTCGTAGCTCTTCGAGGACATTCCAGTGGGACCCTCATTGGTTCCCTGCAGGATGGTGGATTTTCTGTCAGCCGCCCCCCAACCCCCACCAGGTCCCTGAATCGTCCCCCTCCTGCAGCTGCAGCGCTGCAGAGGTGGGCCGGCCCGGGCAGGCTCGGCCCGTGGCGCACGCGGCCCGCGGGCTGGAGTCAGCCCGTGGTGCGGGCGGGAGGGCGGGGGGTGGGAAAGGCCATGCCTCCAGCTGCAGAGGTTGCACACAGCTGGCATGATCGCGGTCACCTGCGCGGCGCCGGTGCCCTTGCGCTCGCGTTGCCCGGCCCGCGGCCGCGGACTTTGCGGCGGGAGCGCGGCGCGGTGAAGCACCGGCGCGGAGGGCGCCCGGCGTAGGCGGCGGCGGGTGTGGGCCGAGCCGGTATTTATAGCTTCGTGACAGCAGCAGCGGCAGCGACGCCGCCGGCCCGTCTCGCCGCGCTTCCCAGCGAGGCCGCCGGCGCGCCGAGGGCTGTGCTTGACCGCGACTCCCGTGTGTAGTCGCCCCGCGCCCCGCGCTCCGCGCTCCGCGCGACCCTTCGGGTGAGTACGTGGGCCCGTGCGTTGGGCGAGCGTCCCCCCCCGCTCGGTCCGGCCGCAGCGGAGCCCTACCGGCCCTGCCGCCCGCAGCCCCGCTGCCTCCTCGTCCCTGCCCGCGAGTGCGGAAGCAGCCGCGGAACCCTGGCCCGGCCCCCGAATTCCCCGGCGCCTGTGCTCCTGCCTTCCTGGGGATGGCAGCCAAAGAGGCAGGGTGAAGTGTCAAGGAAGGAGGGGGACGCGCCAGCCCTCTGGCTAAGGGCAGTGGAGACTCCCGGGCGAAAGGCTGTTGGTGGGAGCCCTCAAACTCCCGGCTCCAGGGTGCAGAGATACGGTGGGAGAGCAGACCTTGAACTTTCCTTTCTTCAGCGATTCCTAGCCTAGGGACTGAGTAAAAGCCCTATTTTTCTTAATTAAATTTAACAGGTTGCCGTTCGTAGGTGTTGTTCTTGGGGAAAAAAACCCAAAGACTTGGGTGTTTGGGTGTTTGCTAACTTCATCGTGACTAAATAAAACTATTTTTTTATTCCTATTTTTGAAAATGCCACAGGCCCACAAGTGTATTCTACCGTCTGTGAAACAATGAAGTGTGTGTGTGTGTGTGTGGGTGTGTGTGTGTGAGAGAGAGAGGGGAGTAAACATCACATGCTTATCAGGAACCGAAAAGGAAAAAAAACATGAGGAAAAAGTATGTTGAATATAAGGATATGTATTGCCCCCTAATTATAAATGATGTATGGTCTGAAATCCAAGGAAAGACTTCTAGGAAGCTACAGGGTTTTTGTTTTGGCTTCAGAAACGAGGTCTTCCAATTTATTGAATATAAAAGTAGTTGAATCCCTGTAAACCTCATTTTTTTTTTGTTGTAAAGTATTGACATTTGACCATGGATATACTTTCTTTTATCCCCCCAGTCTTCGTAGTTTAAAAGTAATTATGGATTTTGACATTTTGTCTCAGGCATTTATCCCTCCTATTCCACCCTCCCTCTCATCCCTGTGATGACAAACTGGCTCTTGTCAGTTTTATCCATGCTTCTTTAAGCTGCCTTTAAAAAATACACTTTTTACATGAATTCTATTTAATTAATTAAATGTTTTTTTTCTTTGGCATTATGTTTGGAATATGGCCATGGCAATTTCTTCTCTTTCTTTTTCTTTCTTTCATGGAGCCCGGCTCTGTCGCCCAGGCTGGAGTGCAGTGCGGTGATCTCACCTCACTGCAACCTCGCCGTCCCGAGTCAAGGGATTCTCCTGCCTCAGCCTCCTGAGTAGCTGGGATTACAGGCGCACGCCACCACGCCTGGCTAATATTTGTATTTTTAGTAGAGATGGGGTTTCACCATGTTGGTCAGCCTGGTCTCGAACTCCTGACCTCGTGATCGGCCCGCCTTGGCCTCCCCAAATGCGGTGATTACAGGTGTGAGCCACTGCGCCCAGCTGGCAATTCTTTATTACAAACAAATCACTGAAAAGGAGGTCTAAACATTTTTAAAGGATATAGTAGTGATTATTTTTTAACTTTATAATGTGCTAGGGCTCATAAGTATTTTGCCATTTCAATGGAAAGTTGTCTCTGTTCAGAGGACCAGTAGACCTATTTTGCTTTTGGAGTTGCTGTTTTAAAAACTTGCATTGATTAAGCAATTTGTTTACCCAAGGACTGCAGGATAGGAACAAGGGAAGAAAAATCACTTAAAGGTTGAAACAATGTGAAGAGAAAATGTAGGAAGTGATTTATAGATGTAAACCTCTAAATTAGCTAAGGTACCACAAATACTATCCTGGAATCTATCAGAACCACTTATAGTGGTTTTATTGATTGACTTAAAAGGTTGCTGTTTATTTAAAAGCCCCGTGGTCTTTTGTATTAGACTAAAAGTAAGAAGTTCTAACTTTATTTCTGTTATTATTGCTATTTGTGTGTTTTTTTAAAACCTGTATTAGGCACTTGCATTATGTAAAATGGTATATATAATCTTTTCTTGCCTTTTTATCTAACAATTGAAGATAATATACTAAGACCTGTCATTACCTCAGGACTGGTCTGTGTGCGTGTGTACATATGTGTGTGTGAGACCAGGTAGGTTGGAAAGTAAGTATAAGACTTTTCATACTCCTTGTGGGCTCTGCCTCTCCCCACCCCCACATCCCCATACCACCAATAGACAAAAACAGAAATGATGTTGTGCCGCCTGAGATTGCTTTCGAAAGTTTGTAGCTCTTTGAGGACATTCTATATATTTGGTTTTTCACCTTTCTGCCATTTCTCCTTTTGCAGATTTGGATGTGTATTATCCAGACTGTACTCTCTCTGGAATGGAGTCTTCTAGTTTTTTTTTTTTTTTTTTTTTCCCCTCACCCAGGCTGGTCTGTTTTCTGTTATCCATACATGTGTTTATTCATTTATTCATCCATCAGCAAATATGTATTGAAGGCCTACTAGGTGCAAGTCATCACTTAGTACTTAACTCTTACTTCGTTCCCATTGAAATTTTATTCTGTATTTTATACTTCACACAATGGTAACTAAGAGTAATAACTTTGGGGTTATATAGAGGTAGTTGTACCTGTTTCTGTCAGCTGGTAGCTTTATGATCCTGGACAGATCATAACCTCTCTGAATTTCTGTTTCTTCACTGGTAAATCCAAATGGCTGGTATCAGGAATAATTGAGAAAATACGTGGAAAGTGCTTTCCAAGAGCCTAACCCCTAAAAGCACTAAAAAGTGTTAATTACAAGTGCTGTCTACATATACTGCAACCCTCTTCATCTCAGGAAATGCATTTTCCGTCTCAGGAAATGGTAGTTCCATTCTGGATTTTGCCTAGATCACGTCTACATCCAGTGTATTAGTAAATCTTAGTAGTTATTTTTGATGTGTCCAGAACCAGAGTTGTTTAAACTGCCTTAATTTCTCTCTGCTTGGTCCAAGTTGCTGCATCTCTTTGGCAACGGCTTCCTCAGTAGCTTCCCTGCTTCTGTTCCTTGCCCTCCTTTCTTACAGAATATTTTCAATCAGGAAACAGACAGGCCCTTCTGACATATAAGTCAGATTGTGTCCCTCCTCTGCTTCCTATCCCACTCAGGGTGAAAGCCCACATAGGAGGGCTTCAAGGCCTGCTCATGATCAGATGCTACCTCCTTCATACTCCCCTGCACCTGCTCTTTCATACTCCCCTGCACCTGCTCCCCATCCAGTCATACTGCCCTCCTTGAAGATCCTTAATTTGCTCTAAACCTGCACCCAACAATAGCCTTTCCAACTTTTGTTCCCTCTATCTGGATCACACTTTCCCCAGATAGCTGCTGACTTCTCTCCCTTCTTTCGTGCCTGTCTTCTGATGTCACCTTATAATGAGGTCTTCAACTTCCCTCACACCTGACACTCCCTGTTAACTTTTCCTTGCTTTAATTTTCTCTGTGAACTTTCTTGAATACTGTGTTTAATTTTTATTTGTTTAATATCTGTTTCCCTCAAAGAAACTATCAGATGCAAGCAACAGGTCTTTGTTGTTAGTTACCCTAGCACATAGGCCTGCGCCTGGCAAAAAATAGGCAAGTGGTAAATATTGAACAAATGAATGAATGAATGTTGTTATGGAGTTAACACATCTGTACATCATCACTTTTATATGCATGATTGTCTCTTCTGCTCTGAAACCTTTGATAATTCTCTATTTTCAGTAAAATACGGACCAACACTTTTGGATAATCTTTGTTGGATTGGCTCCAAATTATCCTTAACTCTCACAGGATAATGCCAAGCACCCAGTGTTCTAGCCACAAACAACTACTGATACATCTCTACATCAGTCCCAGGCAGTTTCTTCTGTGCCTTTGCACAAAATAGAAGTACTGTGAATTTTTCTTTTTTATATCAGATGGCTTTATTATCAGAAACTTTCAACTAATGTAAAGGGTAAGATTTTAGAATTTGTGTCCTTGTGTGTGGGAGGCATTGCATGGAGTGTTGAAGCCAGGTGGCTTGAGTTTAAATTGTGGCTCTGATATAAATTAATTTTGTTATTTTTTTACAAGGTACTGAACTCTAAGTCTCAGTTTCAATATTTGTGAAATGGGGACAATAATATTTTCTTCATTGGTTTGCTATGAAATTTAAGAGATGCTGGTAAAGCTCATCAGCATAGTGTCTGGTATACAGTATGTGCTCAATAAATGTTAGCCTTAGAAATATTAATTTAACACCTCGTGCTGAAATGAGAGGGAGTTGAGTGGGGGTGCATTAGTATTGTTACTGGCCAGGTCATCAATGTAGTCCTTGGTCTCCGCTGCTCGTCTTCGCTTTGTTTGCCTTAGCGGAAGTTGAATGGCAGATTGTTCCACCCTCTTCTCATCTCACCTAAATAATGAGAGAGCTTCTCTTTGTGAGTGTACCACTCAGCTCATCCAATAGATACCTACTGATCACCCAATATGAGCCCAGTATTGTGCTGTGCCCTGGCAGTAAACAGCCACTTCTCTGAGGAGCTTATGATCAAGTGAGGGAGACAAACACATACACAGATAATTTCACTATAATGAGCCAGAAGCTAAGATAAAAGCTCATTATCATCTGTGGTTATAGAAATGAATTTAAAAATGGAAAGGTTTTGCAGACTATGTGCCCTGTATCACAAGTCCATTTGAACAGCCTCAAGCCTGCATTTAAATTAACAGTAGATACATCAAATGATCATACTGATTGTAAAGATGTTTTATGTGCACTACAGAGGTGAAAACAGCTTTGGTTCTCTGGATAATGTTGGGGTACCTAAGGAACAAGAAAGTAGGGCTGAGATGACTAGGCAAACATTTGCAGCCTGTGTACGAAGTCATGAAGTGAGGATAAGCAGAGGTTTAATTCAAATTATTATGTAAGGGTTTGAAATTTGGGACCCTCTAGAAGATATCACTTCAACTTCAGAATTATGAGGCAAGAATAAATTCCAGCCAGCTTAAATGATCAATAATGGGGTCCTATTTTGTTCTGCTAGTTGAAACTGTTAGTGGAAATACAGAATAAGCTGTAACCGTGATGGGAAATACCTTACTGGAAGAAACACTTCCAGCTTTGTGGTATATTAGAAAGATTAAGGGCTAGGTGTAGGTCTGGATTCAAACCCTGATGTTTCCACTTGCTATGTATTTTAAACAGGCAGCAACTGCTCTGAGCCTTTGTTTTCTTTCCTGTAATGTGGCAGTGATAGTAGCATTCATGGCATTACCGCGGTAATTAAATAAAATCATGTACTAGTGCAGGATTATTGGTCAATGCTATAGTTCTCTTTCCCTAAATAATATAAATGCTGGAGAGAAACAGCTGTCTCTGAAATTTTTTGAATGTTCTAATTTAACTTGAGCATGTGGACATCACATAGCCCACGAAGCAAGATTCTCAAGTTAAAAACAAGAAAATAAGTATGTGCTAGCCTCCAAAATGCATGTATTTAAAAAAAGAATCAAGAGTGTATGTATTGGAGTTGATCTGGCTATCTGCAGGAAATGGTGATAAGGCCCTGGAGTCAGCCTCAGAGGCTCAGATCACAGCTCTTCTGAGAGGTGACTTTGGACCAGTTACAAAGTCCATGTGAGCCTCAATTTCCTCTCTGTAAAATGAAGTGACAGGAATGACAATGATGGTATTTCAGTAGTATTTCTAACTCCTACTGCCTTAATTGTGTGTGTTCATGATGGGAGGGGAGGTGGTGGTAGAATTCTTCACTGGCAAAAGCAGTGACAGCAACCTGTAATAACAGCTTCTTAAATAATACTCCTTTCTAGTTCTGATGGGCATATGGGAACTATTTCTTTTTTATGACTCACTGGTTACCAGTGATGAATTTTTCTTGTAATGGTGGTCTTTGGACACTTCCAAAAGTATTGTGTGAAATTGAGTTGAAAACCAACCTATTCTGGCATTCTTACACATTAAATATCATGAAAATGCGTAAAAGTTCATTTTTGTTCTTCACTACTTGCTCTGCTGTCTTTGGTGTGAGAGTCACACGTTTAAGTTTCTGCTGCTATAGCAGGTGATGAGCCTCATATTGAAAAATACAAAAACAAAAACAAGACTCCTGAGATAGTCACCATTCCTAGGCGATCCAAGCTACAGCCCCTGGGGATAGATTTCAGAGTGTTCACAGAGATAACAAGCGACTTAAAATTGCTTAGAAGGCTTATGAATCCAAGGCACAGTGACTGTTTGCTTGGCTGAATTCTATTGCCAGTCCTTTTGCATGTTTATATTGCTTTTGTAAAATAGTCATGACAAGTTCTCATTAACTAAGATTGTGGGTTGAATTGGCATTCATCAGCCCAGAATATTGGATTGGGACTTGGGAGCCTTGGAGGCTCTCAGATCTTCCATTGACTTACTTCAGGCTTGTGGCATGGTCTTTATGATTTCAGTCATGTATAAAGTGAGAGTATTTATCAATGGATACTCCCCCACCAAGTGTTCAGAGTTCATAAAGGATTCTTTCTCTCACACACACACACACGCCCACACACACACAAATTTTTTTTATGCATTAGAAGTAGATATTACAGAGTTATTATATTTGTGTCTGGAGGAGAACATGTCTCCAGAAGACATTCAAGGGATGGCATCCCTGGGACTGGGACCTAGGCCTGTTCTCTAGGCAAGGAAAGTGCAAGGAGTTGATCTGGCTGTCTGCAGAGAATGGTGATCAGCACCTGGGGTCGGCCTCAGAGGCTCAGATCAGAGCTCTCCTGCTAGGTGACTTTGGGCAAGTTAGAAAATCTGTGTCAGCCCCAATTTCCACCCTGTAAAATGAAGTGGCAGGAATGATAATAACAGTATTTCAGGGGGTTGTTATGACAAAAATGACACAATGATACATGCAGACATCCAGCACAGAGCCTGGCATGTAAACTGCTGTAGACTTTGTAAATGACCCTCTTCTCCCTCTTCGCTTTCTGAATTCTAAACAAATTGGGAGAGAAGAAAAATGAATTGGCAGATGGCAGTCAAATTTTTGTCTGTATTATTTTTGATGTCTAAGATTTAATCAGTATTGTTGCTGAAAAACAGACACCGTTTAGTCTGAGAGCCAAATGGGCTCACGAACACCAAACACCAGAACTACATAGACATAATCATCCACTTACAAGCCCTGGTGGACCCAGACAGATCTCTTCATGTGGAAGTTACAGCTTGTGTTCTTTATGGGCAGGCTGGTTCCCAAAGAGGGAAGAGGGAGGAGCTGAGCAAGACTTTGGAGGTGGGCCTGAACATTTTCATTTTAAGATGGCTATGTACTTCCAGTGCACATATTCAGGTTAAGACCCACTACTGTAGGCATATTACATATTTTGCAGTGCCCTGTGCCTTTGGATGTGCCGTAGCCACTGCCTAGAGTGGCTTGCCTTCTATCCGTCCCTTCTTCACTAAAAAAAAATTATGCTAATCCTCCAACCTTAAACTTGGTGATATCTTTTGTGAAATCTTCCTCTTCTCATTCACCCAATGCAAAGGATTGCCCAGTCCTTTCTGTGGGCTACTACTCTTCCGTAGACTTAGCTATTTCATGGAACTTACTCTCTATTGAAATTATTTGATAACTAGACTGTGAACATTTTAATAAAAGTTTATTCATGTATATACATTTGTCAGTGTTTAGAAGAAGATCTGAAAGTAATTACAGCAAATTCGTAAGCAGTCATAACTCTGAGGAGAGGGATTTGGACAGAGGAGAGAATATTGTTTAACTTTCATTAATATATGCTCATTTTACCTCTATATCGTTTTGATTTTGTAATAATCAAAAACAGGAGGCCAAGTATGGTGGCTCACACCTGTAGTCCCAGCACTTTGGGAACTTTAGGTGGGCAGATCATTTGAGCCCAGAAGTTCAAGACCAACATGGCGAAACCCTGTCTCTACAGAAAATACAAAAGTTAACCAGGTGTGGTGGCACAACGTGTGGTCACAGCTACTGGAGAGGCTGAGGTGGGAGGATTGCTTGAGCCCAGGAGGTGGAGGCTGCAATGAGCCGTGGTTGTGCCACCTCTGCGTTTCCCCCTGGGAGGACCTCTACATGTCATCTTGGTCACCATCCCAGTTTTGGACAGTGTTCTGCCCTCTCACATCCCCTTGTCTCCCCTTACTCTTCCATTGTTTTTCTTTCCCAAGTCTCCAAATGATCAGAGGTATGATTAGGTGTTAGGGAAGGGGCAATATTTGCTTTCCTCATTCTCAGACTTGTCTTGGAGCCATAAGTAGGAACAGGTATCATCTTTTCCAAATACCTTTTTATGGAACTGTTATAAACCTGAACTGATAAAAAGAAGGAAGAGACTACTTGTTTTCCTGCTCTAACCCTATCTCTTTTCTTATACAGGTAAACTACGAACTGGGAGTTTTGAAGAATGGGTAAAGACTTTCGTTATTATTTCCAGCATCCCTGGTCTCGCATGATTGTGGCTTACTTGGTGATCTTCTTTAACTTCTTAATATTTGCGGAGGACCCGGTTTCTCATAGCCAAACAGAAGCCAATGTTATTGTTGTTGGAAACTGTTTTTCATTTGTTACAAATAAATACCCTAGAGGAGTTGGCTGGAGGATTTTGAAGGTGCTTCTATGGCTACTTGCCATTCTCACAGGACTAATAGCTGGCAAATTTCTGTTCCATCAGCGTTTGTTTGGTAAGTACCATGACCCATGAAATGTAGTATTGCTCATTATTTAATTTATATTTTCCAAGATACAACTTTACTGTTTCTAAATGCCAATGTAGGAGACATTTTAGTTTGTCCTCCTGCCTTAAAGTTGTTATGCGTGGTTGTAACTGGGTTCTTCAACTACTCTCGGTTAATGGTTTACTTTTCAACTACTCTCTGTTAATGGTTTACTTTTCCTACTGTCTAAGGAAAATTAGCATGAGGTAAAATTAGTACCAAACTTCATTTCAAAAAAATAGCATTCGGGGAGGTGTGGTGGCTCACGCTGGTAATCCCACCAATTTGGGTGGCCGAGGTGGGCGGATCACTTGAGGTCAGAAGTTCGAGATCAGCCTGGACAACATGGTGAAACCTCATCTCTACTAAAAATACAAAAATTAGCCCGGTGTGGTGGTGCATGTTTGTAATCCAAGCTACTTGAGAGGCTGAGGTAGGAGGATCGCTTGAACGTGGGAGGCGTAGGTTGCAGTGAGCCAAGACTGCACCACTGCACTGCAGCCTGGGTGACAGAGCGAGACTCCATCTCAAAAAAGAAAAAAAAAAAAAAGCATTAGGAATAAAATGAATATATACATAATCTTTTTTTTTGAAAACTTGTTTAAAAATTTTAAATTTTTTTAAATTATACTTTTAAGTTCTAGGGTACAGGTGCACAACGTGCAAATTTGTTATATAGGTATACATGTGCCATGTTGGTTTGCTGCACCCATTGACTCAACATTTACATTAGGTATTTCTCCTAATGCTGTCCATCTCCCTGTCCCCAACCCCATGACAGGCCCTGGGGTGTGATGTTCCCCACCATATGTCCGAGTGTTCTCATTGTTCAGTTCCCACCTATGAGTGAGAACATACGGTGTTTGGTTTTCTGTCCTTGTGATAGTTTGCTCAGAATGATCGTTTCCAGCTGCATCCATGTCCCTGTGAAGGACATAAACTCATCCTTTTTTATGACTGCATAGTATTCCATGGTGATATATACGTAATCTTTTTTAGAGAAGATATGAACAAGAAAATAGCTTCCCCCCCCCGTAGATAGTACCTAAGTGTGGCAGAGAGTTTATAAATCATAAAGAAAATGACTCTATATCACACCACATTTTCGTTAAATATATTTTACACATATTGTTCATTCAGGGAGTTGGAACTGTAAACTTTTACTCTCTCTTTTTTTTTTTTGAACATTGGCTTTAGGATGTTTATTTTTGAACCTATCCAACCAAAGAATAGTATATTAGTAAGGAATCTCTTGATAATGACAGAAGAAGAGACTAAATTAGTTTAAGTTAAAAAGGTAACTTACTATAAGGATGTTAGGATATTTCAGAGACCAAGGATAGAATGAAGTGACAGGGACATTGGGACATTGGGATAAATGAAACCAAGGGCTTGAAATCTGTTAGGATGCTATTTGTCTCACTTTCTCTATATTATCTGCTTTATTCTCCTTTTACACTGAAGGTGAATTTTTATTACCTAAAGAGACTGGGTTGACTTTCCTAGTCTCAAGTTTAAACTCTCAGTGGAGAGTGTGAAGTTGTCTCAGGGTGTGGTTCCCACCTCTGACCTAACCGATTTTTGCCTAGAGGTAGGTGATATTTATTCAATAAATGTTCATCGCTTATAACATGCCAGACACAATTCTAGACAGTGAATCAAGCTGGCAAGGTTTTTGCCCTCATAAAAACTTAGTTCCTACAGGAGAGAGAAAGACTAAAGAAATAAATGTACACTCTGTATGCAATGGGGGAAAATAAAGTAGTTTTGAATGCTGTAGTTGGGTCAATTAGGAAGAAAATTTATATAGAGCTTTGGACTTAGCAGTGATAAGATAAATAGGTGACTTACTGAAGGTATTTTTG
The DNA here is from genome assembly GCF_003255815.1 of Theropithecus gelada. Lineage (NCBI taxonomy): Eukaryota > Metazoa > Chordata > Mammalia > Primates > Cercopithecidae > Theropithecus > Theropithecus gelada. The sequence continues at coordinate 2,099,745 of NW_020257754.1, forward strand.
GTCTAGAGGTTGGATTAGAAACCATGGCAATGTTTTAAGGAATAAATAAATAAATATCCATACACATACATACACATAGTATTATATATATTTTTTTCTCTGTGTATTCCTTACACTATTGCCATGTTTCTATTGTATAAATATATAAAATGCGCGTATTTTATATTTATTGTCTGTGCTTATATGTATAAAAGGCACACATATGTATAGATGCACATAGTTTCTAGACATTTGGTGAAAAACTAGAAGAAAGAAATGGAGAAGTGCTAAAAATGGAAGAAGGGCCAAGGGAACATTTTGTTGTTGTTGGTGGGGCAGATAGTTTTATTTGGGGGATAAGATTAATTGACCTGCTTATATTCGTGGGAGAAGGAGCTAAAGTGGAGGTAAAAAGATACAGAAGAAAGACAACATCTCTGAAGGTTTCTGTGGTCTCAGACTTAAGACACAGGTAGAAATGGTGGCTTGGAGAGGAAAAGAGGAGAGACCCTGGTTTCTCAAATATAGGCATGAGTGAGATAAAGATTGGTACTCCATTAGGTATGTTTGAGGTGGAGGAACAGGAAGGTGAATATTCTACTGTCTATTAAAGCTGATAACCTGATATCTCTTTAATCTGCTAACCTCTGTTTTACTGTGAAAAAGAAGATCTGACGATAAAGATGGAGGGGCTTGATGATGCAAGCGGTTTAAGGAAGTGGTTAAGGTTTGGAACAGTGGCCCTAGGGAGTTGGGAAGTGAACTGACTCAGAACAAATGAAAGGGTTGCTGATTATCATGAGGGTTGTTAGCCACTATAAATTTGAATGATACCAGTCTGGATTGTTGAGCAGTGTTCTTTTTGAGAGTTCAGTCATCCAGAAGAGAATTTGAGCGTGATTCATCTGGGTGGAGACTGATCAGGCTTGCTGTATTGGAAACAAAGGATGGAAAATAAATGGAGAGTTACAGGAAAAGCATTATTCATTTGACTGATAGGGGATTGTGGTTGGACGTGGAAAACAGGTGAGGGAGATGATGGTCTGGTACTGGGGGAACCCGCCCCCAATATTTTAAAGTAGGTTCTTTCTATTTTCCATAAGTGTTGGCCTGCTGAGAAATAAAGAGAGACAGTATAAAGAGAGGAATTTTACAGTTGGCATGCCAGGGGTGACATCACATATTGGTAGGACTGTGATGCCCACCTGAGTCTCAGACCAGCAAGTTTTTATTAAGGGTTTCAAAAGGGGAGGGGGTGTAAGAACAGATAGTAGGTACAAAGATCACCTGCTTCAAAGAATGAAAAGCAGAACCACTGATAAGGGCCTAACAAAGATCACATGGCAAAGGGCAAAAGCAGAACCACTGATAAAGGTCCAACAAAGATCACAGGGCAAAGGGCAAAAACAGAACCACTGATAAGGGTCTATGTTCAGCAGTGCATTGTCTTGATAAACATCTTAACAGAAAACAGGGTTCAAGAGCAGAGAACTGGTCTGACCACAAATTTACCAGGGTTGAGTTTTCCCAACCCTAGTAAGCCTGAGGGTTCTGCAGGAGACCAGGGTTTATCTCAGTCCTTATTTCAACTGCACAAGACAGACATTCCCAGAGCGTCCATTTATAGACCTTCCCCTGGGAACGCATTATTTTCCCAGGGTATTAATATTAATATTCCTTGCTAGGAAAATAATTGAGCGATATGTTTCTTACTTGCACATCCATTTATAGACTCTCTGCAAGAAGAAAATATGGCTTTTTTTGCCAACCCTGCAGGCAGTCAGACCTTATGGTTGTCTTCCCTTGTTCCATAAAAATCGCTATTATTCTGTTCTTTTTCAAGGTGCACTGATTTCATATTGTTCAAACACACATGTTTTACAATCAATTTGTGCAGTTAACACAATTATCACAGTGGTCCTGAGGTGACATATATCCTCAGCTTACAAAGATAACAGGATTAAGAGATTAAAGTAAAGATAGGCATAAGAAATTATAAAAGTATTATTTGAGAAATGATAAATGTCCGTATTAAGATGAAAAACAATTTATGTTCCTCTGCCACGGCTCCAACCGGTTCCTCTGTTCAGGGTCCCTGACTTCCCATAACAGTCTGGGAGGAGTGGGCAGGGGCCTGAAGATTTGGATGAGGCTCAACAGGTGAGATGAGAGTAAGAAAAAGGAAAGAATTGGTGGGTGTGGTCACATGACATGTTGTAACAGAAGTAAACCATTCTTCAGTAGTGATTCCCAAGTAGGGTGTGGTCTTTAGAGAGTGAGTCCTAAAGTAGAGTGGAGAGATGGGTCATTGACACAGAGAATATTTAGGAACTCAATGTTAGTTGGATCATCCACCAAACATTAAACAAGCATCATGTCCTGCATAGTAATTATATGGATAGAAGAGGATAAGGGTGGATAGTGAATGGAAGTGGGTCATTTTCCAAAAATGGATAGAGAGTGCTGGGGAGACAAAACAATAGATACCTGTTACAAGCAATGGCTGGATGTGTTTGGATTCCATTCGAGAAAATTTTCTCAGCGTAGGAAGCTAAGGCAAATTTAGACCAAAATATCTAGTTTGGAGAAAAGTCATCTGCCTGTATTGAAGATTGAGAATCACACCATTAAGCTAATGGTGTGAATTATAAACAGGACATTTGGTTTTGTAATCACTACATTTTGTTAAATTATTCTGTTGCAAACTTTTATCTCTTATACTAAAATCACATTTCAGTTATGGCTTACATTTTAATTCTCCTGGTGATATAAGTCATCAGCCCTGAAAAAGCACTTTTGATTTCAAGTGGTTTACTGAGTACAAATTATTTTAAAATAATGGAAGTGAGTTGTATTTTTTTTTTTTTACTTACAGTAGGAAAGATTATATGATGTATTCAGCTTGATTTCTTCTATTTGGCAATTTTCTTCTCCTTTTTCTCTTACTAAAAAACCTATGAAATTTTATGGAATATTAGAGAAGGAATCATAACCTTCTGTAAATGGTGAGGACTCTTGATTTAATTTCCTGATGAACTCCAAACTTGTCCCCTCTCATTCTCTGATCAAATTTCATAATAAACTTTGAACTTGTCTTCTTCTTCTGTCTCTGCTCATGGCAATTGATTCTTCCTTACTTCATGAACTATTAATCATTTCCTCCTAATGGTTATCTGCTCCTCTTGTTCATTATGGATTTTGCTAGTGGAATTATTTTTTCCATATTGCTAAATGGCTTCTATCACTCTTCTGTGGTGAGTAGGTCTTTGCAAACCTATCCCCAAAGACTGAGGAAGCTGAGAGGCTGAAGAAAGAGGCTGGCATATCCATTTTCACAGGAAACAACATTTAATAGGGACTTATTAACAGAAGCCATATCTCGGTACCTGTGAGGTGACGTATCCTTGCCCTGTTATTCTCCAGACCCAGGGCTTATACACCACAGAGAATTTGCTTAAGGGAAGGATTCATGGTAAATAAAAATCTTAGAGGCCTTCCCAGAACTAGGGTTGGTCAGAAGTCAACATGATGGATTAGCATTTAAGATGGAGTTACTTTGACCTGCAGAACCACCAACAGAATAAAATCTAAACTCCTTTGATTGATACTCGAAGCTATTTATGATCTATTCCTTCCTCACTCCAAACCTGATTTTTCACATTCCACATATTGCAGGGAAATATTTGCTGGTTCTCAAACTTGCCATGTTATCTCATGTCTCAGTGTTTTTTGCCTATGTACTCTTTCATGCCCATTATGCTCCTCTCTGCTTTGTCACCTTGGCTAGTTTTCCATTTTCCTTCAAATCTCAGTTCCAGCATTATCTCCTCTGTGGCACTTTCTCTGACTCCCTCCTGTAAGACTTCAGTTGTCTTCTCTTCAGCTCCCACTGGTGACTACTTGTACCAAAGAGTCACAGCCATGCAATGATATGGAAAAGAATTAAAAATTTAATGCAAACATAGATGTTCTTATTGGCTTGGTATATGACAAATGTTTCTGCCCTGGTTCTCAAATAATTAGCATTTATTCATAATTCATTTTTAAAAGGACATATTTAACAATTTGTACATGCAAGCTTCTGATAGGTGATAATGATGATGAGGATGATGTATGTATGTTGGAAGGGGTGGGATTGCTAATGACAAGCACAGAAATTTTTGTTACAGAAATATTGGAATGGCTTACAAGAATGATCAGAATCATTTCTTGAAATCAACTCAACAGCTTTTTTATATAATTCTCTAATAAAATGCCAAATACAAATATTATATAGAATGCCACTATCCCTTTCTTTTAATCAACTTGTAAGTCTTCCTTCATTTATTTTGTTATAGGAAGTCTCTTCTTAGTAGATTCCAGAAGAACAATAAGTATTCCCAATTTAAGGGATGTGTGAGAAAGAGCAAATTATTCTGTGAGCACATGATTTAATATACTTCATTGGTAATAAATTTAATTTTTCTGTGAGACATAAATATTAGGTTTTTGTTACTCTTTAGGTAGTAACATAATTCAGGAGCAATTCTGAAATCAGAATTGATAAGTTTAGAATTTTTTTAGTTTAAAACAGAATCTTTAGGTATTATATGAGGATTTATAAAAGTTAGGTTCCATTGGAATGTCAGTTTATACTCTTCCAGTACCTCTCTCTTTCATTTGCTTGGATGATTCTAGTTTTTTTTTTTTTAATGTGTTTTAATAATGCATCCTAGCTTTTTGGGGGATTATACTTTAGAGATATCCATGAATAGAGACATCCAAAATTATTATGCTGACAATTAGGACCTATCTACAAGGAGAATTTAATTTCTTGAGCTTATTCAAGAAATAATTTTTATTGCAAAAAGGAATTTAAATTATTTACAACATATATGCATGATACAGTAGAAGTAGAAAATCAGGACCACAGAAAAGGCAGAAACAAATTTGTTTTGATTTCATGAATTTCAAAACCTTACTTGATTTTGAGTTTCCTCAGAGCTGGGCACAAAGGGAAACTACATCACTGTGGTTATCAGCAGTGATGAAAATTGTAAGCTCCACAAAGGTATTTTTCTTTGCACCTAGTTGTAGAACTTCCTTGTCATAAATTTTGGTAAAGCTTTTCTTTTGTCTTGTGCTTGGAGATGTTGAATGGTGAAGTGGCAAATGCAGAAATTCATATTCTTGTGTCTTAAAGCAAACGTTCATCAAAGTGTAGAGTATAACATTTAATCAGCTGGGCACGGTGGCTCACGCCTGTAATCCCAGCACTTTTGGGAAGCCGAGATGGGTGGATTATGAGGTCAAGAGATCAAGACCATTCTGGCCAACATGGTGAAACTCTGTCTCTACTAAGAATACAAAAATTAGCTGGGCATGGTGGCGCACACCCGTAGTCCCAGCTACTTGGGAGGCTGAGGCAGGAGAATCGCTTGAACCCAGGAGGCAGAGGTTGCAGTGAGCCGAGATTGTGCCATTGCACTCCAGCCTGGCACGGAGTGAGATTCCATCTCAAAAACAAACAAACAAATTTAATCATGAAAGCAAGTCTGTGATGCTTTATTTCATGAAAACATTTCTATGAAGGGCAAAGTGATAAGGGTTCAAGTTACTTTGATTGAATAGCTTTATCTGAGGATGGATTTTAGAACATCAAGACTGTAATAATGTATCTCTCAGACAAACTCCTTTCCTGTTATTTGTCTTCTCTCTTTTACTTTTGTTTTCCAACATGTGCAGAGATCCTTTATTAGTTGCCATTTTCTTTTTAACACTGCCCTTTTAACACATTGTCAGATGACCTCCACCATAAGGAGCTGTCAGTCTCTTAACAAGAATGATGTTCTTTGTATTCATTGAAGGTATTACTTAGCTGGAACTGGAGTGGTTGGAAAGCAGGCCACCTCAGAATGAGGTGGTAGGTGTAGCATCTGAAAACGATTCGAAGCCTGTTAATACTGCATAGTTCCTTTTCCAAACATGTATTTGCTTGTAAAATTGTTTCATTAATGTATGATTTCACAGCTATACCCATACCCGAAACTGGTGAGTGAGAGATTATGTTGATCTTGCTTACCTTTTAATCTTCAGTGCCTAAAACAATGCCTGGCACAGTAGCATTCAATACATTTGATTAAGTAAATTAATGTTTCTTCATCCTTTACATGTTGTCTTTGCCAGTGTTGCCTTTTTTTTTTTTTTTTTAAAGTGTCTTACTCTGTTGCCAGGCTGGAGTCCAGTGGCACGATCTTGGCTCACTGCAACCTCTGCTTCCCAGGTTCAAGCTGTTCTCCTGCCTCAGCCTCCCGAGTAGCTGGGATTACAGGCGCCTGCTACCATGCCCAGCTAGTTTTTGTATTTATAGTAGAGACAGGGTATCCACCATATTGGCCAGGATGGTCTCAATCTACTGACCTCGTGATCTGCCCATCTTGGCCTCCCAAAGTGCTGGGATTACAGGCGTGAGCCACCACACCCGGCCCAGTATTGCCTTTTTATTGTAAGATATAGAAAGGTACTTATTTGTTCATACATTAAATATAAGACATAGTCTCTGATTTCAAGGAATTTAAAATCTGGTTAAAAAGACAGGATACATATGCATCAAAAATCAAATACTGTGATGATACAAGAAAATGTGTGTTGAGTATCAAATGAATAGTATGGACTGTGAGTGCTGTGGGAATTTAGGAGAGAGGATCATAGCGGGCCAGGACAGGGAAAGAAAGCTTTGTTGCCCATGTGGGACCTAAATTGAGTCTCAAGTGTGAGTGGGATTAAAATAGTCAGATATGATGAAAGGTATTCATTACAGATTTCAGGTCCTGGAGTAGATAGTGTGAGCGAAGATGGAGACAACTCAGCTGTTTTTTGGAGTTGGGGGAAAAGCTGAAGAATTCGTGCTCATTTTGACTGAGAACAATTTATGTTAGGAAAGAGGTGTTGCAGTGAAAAGGTAGGTTGGGCCAAAATTCTTTGGTCTTTAAATGCCAGTCTTCTATCTTTAGACTTTATCTCTTCCATTATGGTCTTTAAGTCAAGGAAAATATTTGAATAATGTGTGAGATGGTGACAAGATTAATCTTGAAGCAGAATTTAAGGGGAATTGGAAAAGGAGAGATTCAGGGAGTAAAAAGGAAGTAAGAAGGTATTTTAGGGGCTGCCTGCAATAATTCTGGCTTAAGTTTGTTCAGACCAGTCTAAAATAAGGGGTGGATAAGGGGTGGAGCAAAGGCAAGCAGATGGGGGTACATGAGGCCATGTGAAACTTCCACAACTGATGGGATATGAGTAAGCAAGAGTGAGAGTGAAATGAAAGGTAACTAGGAAGATTAGGCTGGGAGACTAGAGGACTGATTATCCTACTGGAAAAAAAAAAAAAAAGTCCATAGGAGAATCCGGTTAGAGAAGATGATAATGAGTTAAGGAAGTGATGGCTGTAGGTCATGAGCACGTAAGTGATGGCCCATTTACCTTGAACAGTTCACAGAACAGCAAAGGTGTGTGTTATTAAGCTAGTGCAGGCAGACTATTTTATTATTTATTTATTTATTTATTTATTTATTTTTTCTGAACCTCGCTCTGTCACCAGGCTGGAGTGCAGTGGCACGATCTCAGCTCACTGTAACCTCCACCTCTCGGGTTCAAGCGATTCTCCTGCCTCAGCCTCCTGAGTAGCTGGGATTACAGGCGTGTGCCACCACACCTGACTAATTTTTGTATTTTCAGTAGAGATGGGGTTTCACTATGTTGGCCAGGCTGGTCTCCAACTCCTGACCTCAGGTGATCCACCCGCCTCGGCGTCCCAAAGTGCTGGGATTACAGGTGTGAGCCACCGCTCCAGGCCCAGGCCTACCACTTCTTATCCAAAACCCTGAGGCCAGATGTGTTTCAGAATTTAGAGCATTTGCCTTTATTTAAGGTCACCCTGCTAAATACCCCATCATCAGACATACTAATATTTCTGTATATATGTATACATATTTACATTAAGTTGGATAAATAAAGACCATAGACAGACTCAAGTAAGTTCAAGTTAGGTTTTGCTACTAAATGGATTCAGGTTTGGTCAGGTTTTGCAAATAAATCAGTTACAAAAATCGGAGTCTCTTGGATCTCGGAATTGTGGAAACTGAATTATGGACCTGTTCTTGACTATGATAAGCGTTTCTTTTTTTCTTTTTTTTTTTTTTGTTGAGATGGAGTTTCACTCTTGTTGCTCAGGCTGGAGTGCAATGGTGTGATCTTGGCTCACTGCAACCTCTGCCTACCAGGTTCAAGTGATTCTCCTACCTCAGCCTCCCTGATAAGCCTCCCTGATATATGAAATACATACATCTTTGCTTACCCCAAGATAGCCAGCTGCATAAAAATCATGATTTTTTAAAATGCTGTAGTTAAAAAAAGAGAATAATTTCATAACTAAATGGCTACAATAGATGAATACTTGCTGAAGATGTACTTTTCTTATGTTTATATTATGCAAATCATTAAGGGGTTTGCTATTTTCTATGTACCTATGTCTGTTTTAGTTTGAAACAGGAAGTCTGGGGACCAAAGCATTCTCAATATATCCAGAGATTTGAGAAGACAAATTCTAGTTTGTGTATTTCATTTTACTGTAACAAAAAGGATGTCTCCCATACAATACCAAGTAACTCAACAATATTTTGTCATAATGAATTTAATAAAGTGAAATGCCTATTTGTCTTCTATTTTCTTAGCTTTAAGCTTAGTTTGAATTTTTTTTTTGGTATGTTGAACTGCACATATGATTTTATCATTTCAAAATAGAAAAGATTCAAAGATTCTGAAGAGCATAGTCAGGGTAGTCATGGTGATACAGGAATATCAAAACATGAATAATTAGATATTTAGGAATAAAAAACTATTATTTTAATACAATGATATGGGTATGGTTTGACTTCCTTTGTGTTAATTTGAGATCTGAATAACTGAATAGTATAAATAACCAACAAGTTATCATGGTCATTGAGAGTATATTAAAACTGTATTTATGACTACTCAGGGCAAATGTCAACAACTGATTATTTTAAGAATTGTATTATCAGAGTGCTAAGGACATTTTTGGGGAAATTATATGAACAGACACTGTCTATATAGCCAAATGCCATTTAGAATATCTATAGTTTTAAGCTTTGCCCCCCTCAAAATGTTATATTTGATACTCATGACAAATATTTAATGTTGTGTCACCATCTTTATTCTCAACCAGTCTGCGCTGAGTGCTGGAATAATACTTCTTCTAGGTGCTTGAATTGTCAACAACCAGTCCTTTTTCACAGAGTAAGTAATTTTAGAGCCCAAAGTGACCAACAGAATTTAAGTTAGAGAAAAATGTTATTTCAAAGTTTGGAGTGACCTTCTGGCATAAGAAATTTAAAAAAGCAGTTCCTCATGTCTATCACTATGAAACAGTCCCTCATATCCCATCACAATCCTCCTCCTCCCTCTCCAAACCACTCCTGTCAACTATAAATTAGTTTGCATTGTCTAGAATTTTATATAAATGAAAACATAACAGTATATACTCTTTTTTGTCTGGCTTCTTTCATTCAGCATAATTTTGAAATTCATTCCTGTTTTATGTATCAATACTTCATTCCTTTTTGTTTCTGACTGGTATTGTGTGAATATGTCAAAATTTGTTTACCCATAATATCTGTTGATAGACATTTCTATTTTTATTCCAGTTTTTTATATTGCAAATAAAACTGCTATGAACACTCATAAAAAATAAAATAAAAAAGCAGTTCCTTAAAAAGACGTGAGATAGATTAGGAAACGTAAACTGGAAAATTATTGATATTCGATGTTTTAAAAAATCCCCAGGAAGGCCCTTCTTCAGAGGGAGATTTGGTGTGTTTCAGCTACTGAACTTTGTAGCCCTTTTCAAAAAGCTAATCTTGTTACTTTATGTTCCTGTTATGTTCTCTCTCCTACAGCAGTGAAGGAAGGTGAGGCTGGAAGTCCCAAGTACATGGCCATTTCCTCCCACACCTGCTTATTAGGTGCTTTCATTAGTTTGCAGTGCAGTCAGTTGCACATCCATTAGCGCTAAAGGGCAATGAGCTGCAGCTTTCAGTGTGATAGAATCATCTGGCTGCTCTAGTTCCCCTAGGACAGAGGATACAAACACTGTAAAAGGATACCTCAAGGACTTTAACTTAGGTTAGAGCATTATAATTAAGCAATTACGAACCAGGGTAGCTTTCTAGGTACTTTTTTTTTTTTTCTTTTCTTTTTTTATTGTACTTGATACAAATGAGTAATTCAGGGGCCAAGGGACTCTTTTCTTACTAGGTCCAATCATTGCCTCCATGTCCTTTTCTTATTTCCCACCTATGGGAGGTAATGGTAGAAGTTTCTCACAAAGGGGGCTGTCACATGGAATTAGAGAAGGCAGACTCATACATACATGGTGCAGAGGGAAACCACTTCACTCTTAGTGAGATGTAACCAGCCAGGGTGGAATTTGACAGCTGGCTAAATAACATACGGTAAAATTGAAAATGAAAAGTGCTTGATTACTTGATTCATTTAAAACCATGTTGGTAGAGGTCTTAGTTTGCTTATTTTTCAAGTAATCGGGTAATCAGTCCTGGCTGGGTGAGTAGTGTTATTTGAGAGGATGCTGCCAGAATTTTCCCCTGATTTGTTTCCTTTTATCTTTTACTAGTTCCTACAACTAGAATCATTTCTTGAAGATATTTTCACCGGGTTTAAAATATTATGCTACTTGAGAGGTGTGATGAACTAACAAGGATGTTGACAATCCCATCATTGAGAGATCTGTACCCAAAGGATAAATAAGTGGTGGCAGGTGGGAGGAAGTAGGCCAATGTGCTGATATGGTAACTATGTTGCTGTTCAGGATTCTGGATAGAAGTGGGGTCAAAGAAAAGCTGTTAGAAGATTTAGGGATATGCAGAGGGTCAGACTGGAATAAGGGGCTTCTCCAAAGACAGGCTTTAGTTGTTTTACAGTGGTGGCCTTGACACTGTATATCTGATTTTGAGTATCACAGGTGGTCCAAGCAGTCCTATTGTTTTTAATCTGTATTCCTATCTTGGCTGTGACCCAGAGTTATTGTTGATGGGTAAATAGAAATGTACAGGGTTGATCTGCCTGCCTCCAAGGTCATAACAGTAGCCAGCAGTAAAATTGGAACATAAACTGAAGCCTCCTGATTCCCAGACAGGCGCCTTTTCAGGCATCCCAGATGGCGAATTGGCAGCTGGTGTGCGTTGTCTGCCTTAAGACCGGATTGTGCTAGGCCATTCCCTACAGTTTTGCTCTGCATTGCCTGTGTTCTGGCATCTTTTTCTGGCACCGCCTCCTGCTTGACCAGCTCTCTCTTTTAGTTAAAGAAAGTCATTTAGTTGCCCCCACAAGAAGTTCTGTAGTTTTAGGACAAAGTCTATCATTGCTGTGGATCCTGGAGAAACTCAGTACAGTGCTTCCTGTCCTTGTGGCCATCAGTAACCTAACATTCTTGGCTGGACTATACTTTTTCCCTTTAATTTTAGAGGAGTGAAATCCAGATATTCTTAGGCTACTCCATGCTTGTTATGATACTTTGTGTGTCCTTGAGGATGTGGCCATTGAAATGGACAGACTAGCTAAGAGTAACCAGCAAATACACACAAACCTGAGAGAGTGAGTTGGAACTTACTCTTTAGTATCCCAGGGAAGAGTGCTTTTTATGTCCTTTCCAATTTATTCCTGTTTGAACTGTGCTGTTTTTCAACATCATCATTGACAAATGTGTTGAATATCTGTCATTTGCAAGGGAAAGCACCAGGTGCCATGAGCCTCTGCCTTTTAGGAGGGAAAATTATCAAATATGATAATTGCTAACACTGCAGTGTGAGTGGGAGGGACAGTCTCTTTTGAAGAGGTCTAGAAGTCATACCCAAGATAAATAATCAAATAAAGCTTCCTAGTGAAATAGGAGTTTGTGGGAATCATAGAATCTCAGAGTGAATGGAACTGGTGAGAGCTTCCTTGTTACATTTCTAGCCAATCTTTGAGCACCTCTAACAATGGTGACTATCCCAAAGACGTCTCTGTGTTTGATCACTTTCTGCATTTCCTGTGTCTGAACCTGAGCTTTACCATGCAACTCCAGTGGAATTCTGTTGGAGGGAGGAGGGCCTTCCAAGCTGGAGAAATGGCAAGCACAAAGTTGTGGGGAAGGAAAGGGCAAAATGGTTGCAGTGTAAAACGTGAACAGGCCAGTGTTCCTGGATCAGTAGTTTTGGGTAGACTGGCAGCAGGAAAGAGAAGCTTCAGTGCAAATTGTGGAGGTTCTGGAATTCCAGATTTGGGAGCTTAAAATTCATTCTGAAAATGATAGAAAGCCATGGAGCATATCCCTCCCTTCTTGATTTGTAAATTTAAAAAGTTGTATAAACTTATTGTGGGAAAAAAACAGAATATATATGAAGTCGAAGAAGAAAAAGTTTTTGATCACAAGGATGACAAGATCAAAACAGTATTGTAGGAAAATGCATGTGGGCTTAGTTGGCCTTGAGGCAGGGAGGTATGCCACAGTGGCTGGGATGTACCTGACCTCAAGTGATCAAGGCTTGATTTAGAAGTGGTGGCAATGAGAATGAAAAGGAGGGAAGGAAGGAAGAGAATATGTGAGGAAGACTGATAGTGCAAATACACTTTTCTTCTAAATAACATCATTTTAAAGAGTTCTGTTCCCTGAGTCCTTTCCCATCATATACTGAACATAAGGCATAACAATCTATTTCTAAAATTGGCAACTTAAATTATCATTAAATCATCTTACTTTATTCTCCAAGTTTGCTGAAAGAAACAAATGTATGGTTCTGTTGGTTATTTGTGGCACTAGAAGAGACTTTAAGAAAAAGCAGATCTATGCTCACTGATATTAAGCTATGAAGGTGTTAATGTCATTGAGTTTCTTTTTATTATTATTATTATACTTTAAGTTCTGGGATACATGTGCAGAACTTGCAGTTTTGTTACATAGGTATACACGTGCCATGGTGGTTTGCTGCACCCATCAACCCATCAGCTACATTAGGTATTTCTCCTAATGCTATCCCTCCCCTAGCCTCCTCACCCCCCGACAGGTCCCAGTGTGCGAAGAATTTCTTTTTTGAAGCTTAGCACTTGTTGAATTTGTGGATCATGCTCATTAATTTGTCTTATTTGCAAAGTACAGGAGCCTTAATGATATAGGACTTGATTTTGTTCATTCAGTAAACACTTAGAATTTTCTAGGCCCTGGGGATCCAGCATTGAACCCAACAAGGTCCCTGCCTTGACTGAGCTTACAGTCTAGTAGGAAAAGATGGATAATAAACAAATCATTATATATCAGAGGGCAATAAATGCTGTGGTGAGTAATAAAGTAGGGAGAGTCTAGGGAGGGGTCCCGAGAATTCCCAGAATTCTCTCTGTAATGAGATGACCTGAAGAAGGTGAAGAAACAACCTATGTAGCTTTCTTGGGGAAGACATCCCAAGAAGAGGGCAGGGCAGCTCTGAAAGCCCCAAAGTGTGGTGTGTTGAGAGTGTTTGGTGAACAAGGTGGCAAGGAGGTCAGTGGCTGGAGCAGAGGGAACAGAAAAGAGAGTAGGAGGAGAAGTGGAGGGAGGCGGGACAGCCGGTCGTAGGGTCCCTTTGTAACAAGTCTTCCCTCCTTAAGTAAACGGGAGATGCCAATAAACATAAATCTGTATAGCTTTATTTAGTTTGTAAATTAAATATGGTGTATTTAAAGTTGGTGTTTTAGTGACGCCCTTGAGCTCATTGTCTTAGCTTATTCTGAGAGAATGCAGGATCTGTGATTTTTATTCTGGCAGTTCCTTTACTCTTCTCAGCTCCCCATTATGGCTCCTTTATGGGGCTGTCCACCTCACTTCCCTCCCTGCAGTGGAACTTAGAAGTGAGGGAAGATGCTTTTTAGGAAGGCTGAGTTACTTAATAATTTTTAAGAGAGATTCTTCTCTGTGCCTGTTCCCCATCCCTGTCAGTGGTGGAGGCAGTGCTAGCTTTGTAATAGTATTTTCAGCAGTGGAGGTGGGGAGTGTGGTCCTGGAGGCAGCCATGTGGGGAAGTCACAGTTGATTGTCTTTAAAGTTCTGACTCTCAGATCCCCCCATAGAGGAAGAAAAGCATCTTTCTTTCTCTAGGGATGAATAGATGTTCTGTCCATGTGGGGGAGGGGGTGTAGAGATGGAGGTTCACAGACCTCTCAGATTCTTTCCCTGTTACAACCCCAGCCATGAGTCTGCTAGTTCAGGCACATGAAAATGACCCTATCCATTTATTTCTGGGTTGCTCCCCTGCTTCTATTTAGAGCTTAAACAGATTACTGAACTCTATGCTGTCCACTGAGTTTTGTAAACACAAAGTGCTTAACAATCTATGTTTAAAAGAGGACAGAGAATTTACTTAACAGCTGAATTCTAGATGACAGATCAAATTGAATATGAAAGAAGAATATTTTTACTCTTCTTGAGAGCACTGTCACATTGAGGGGAGGAAGATCTTTAGATACAATACTTTGAGCAAGTCTAGACATATTTTAGCTTTAGGTATGCAAGAAAGGGTAATAAAAGAGACGTTATACATTCATTCCAGAGGTATTATATGGGAGGATTGATTCTATGCACTAGGGATACAGTGGCGAATAATAATAACAAAACACTTGAGATTTTTATTCTTATAGGTTATGTATTCTGGTGGGGGAAAAATATACAAATGTGGTCGGTCATTCCTGCAATTCATCAGATATTTTTGTCTCATCATGTCTGACACGTGGTGAGGTTGTACTTGTGATTAGTTATGGCTGGTTAGGTCAGAGCAGGGGTGATGTGTGGCATTTCTGAACTAGAGCATTTGATTGCACATGCAAGACCCTCCAGCTTCTTTTTCTCTTCCTTGGCTATCAGCAGTTTTCCAGATAGTTGTTGCACTGTCTGCCTGAGTCTGCCAGAGTGAAGGCAGTGTGGAGTAGGGCCCTTAACTGATCCTCAGTGGATATGTAGTATGAGAAGGAAATAAACTTGGTTTTTCTTTTTTTTTTTTTTTGAGACGGAGTCTTGCTCTGTTGCCCAGGCTGGAGTGCAGTGGCGTGATCTCGGCTCACTGCAAGCTCTGCCTCTGGGGTTCACACCATTCTCCTGCCTCAGCCACCAGAGTAGCTGGGACTAAAGGTGCCCACCACCATGCCTGGCTAATTTTTTGCATTTTTAGTAGAGACTGGAGTTCACCGTGTTAGCCAGGATGGTCTCGATCTCCTGACCTTGTGATCCGCCCGCCTTGGCCTCCCAAAGTGCTGCGATTACCAGTGTGAGCCACTGCGCCTGGAAAATAAACTTTTGTTATTTGAAGCCACTGAGATAGAGTTGGCATAACTCCAAACACGGCATAACCTAACTTCTCCTGAGTGCCTGACTGGGAGAAATTAACAAGTCCTGACTGATACAGAAATTTAAAAAGTAACATTTTAGAAAAAGAAGTACTTCTAGCTAGTGATATAGTCTGTAAACAAAACAAAACAGGGAGCTGTGACAGAAAATGCCTGGGATGGAGTGCAGAGGATACACTAAATAGAGTGGTCAGGTTAGCTGCCTCAGAGGAGGTTATATTGAAACTAAGACCTGAATGATGAGAAAGGAGCTAGCCAAGTGAAAATCTGGAAGAAGTGCATTCAAACTGAAGGAGTAGCACATGCAGAATCTGAGTGGTAAAAACATTTGGTACATTTAAAAAATGTCTAGGAGGCCGAGGCAGGAGAATTGCTTGAACCCGGGAGGCGGAGGTTGCAGTGAGCTAAGATTGCGCACTGCAGTGAGCTGAGATTGCACACTGCACTCCAGCCTGGGCGACAGTGCGAGACTCTGTCTCAAAGAAAAAACAAACAGAAAAACCAAGAAAAACAAAAAACATCGGCCAGGCACAGTGGCTCACACCTGTAATTCTAGCACTTTGAGAGGCTGAGACAGGCTGATTGCCTGTGGTGAAACCCTGTCTCTACTAAAATACAAAAAATCAGCTGGGCATGGTGGTGGGTGCCTGTAATCCCAGCTACTCAGGAGGCTGAGGCACGAGAATTGCTTGAACCCAGGAAGCAGAGGTTTCAGTGAGCCAAGACTGTGCCTCTGCACTCCAGCCTGGGCAACAACGTGAAACTCTGTCTCAACAACAACAACAACAACAGACAAACAAACAAACAAACAAAACATTCAAGGAAGTTAGTGGAGCCTAAAGAGTAAGGAAGGAGGAGGTAGGAGTTTAGTGATGTTAGACTTGGTAGATCATGGTATTTCATTTTAAGAATAAGCCATCATAGAGTTTTGAGCAGAACACTGATATGATCCGATTTAGGTTTTTAGAGTGACCTTTTAGGTTGCTTTGAAAAGATTAGACCATTACGCATGGGGGCATCTCTGACTCTCGAAGCAAGCCACAATTCTCTTGATTTGGGGACTCAGAGCATGGAGTTCAGGGCTGATAAAACAGCTGGAAAGTAATAGAGCAAATCCTAGAAAGGGCAGACCCACAGAGGGAAGCCCGAAATTTTGTGTATAAACTCTCCTTTAATTCTTAACTGTCCCTGAACTGTTCACATTTGAGGGAATTTTTAAGAAGCCCAGCAAAAGCAATGGCTGAGAGGTGGGAAGGGTTGAACAGAAATTTTAGTGCTGTCTACTGCAGTAAAGACAAAGTTTGGGGTTTGAGTCATACCACGTTAGAAGGATTGGTAAAGTCATGGGCATTGAAACCCCAGAAGGGTGCCCCTTAGAAATAAATAATACATCCTTGGGCTATAGGAGTTGCTTCAGGACTGTGGACAAAAACTAATGTAAATTTGGCCAGGTACAGTGGCTCAGACCTGTAATCCCAGCACTTTGGGAGGCCAAGGCAGGCGGATCACTTGAGGTCAGGAGTTTGAGACCAGCCTGGCCAGCATGATGAAACCCCATCTCTACTAAAAATACAAAAATTAGCTGGATGTGGTAGTACATGTCTGTAATCCCAGCTACTGGAGGGGCTGAGGCAGGAGAGATGCTTGAACCTGGGAGGTGGAGGTTGCAGTGAGCTGAGATCGTGCCACTGCACTCCAGCCTGGATGACAGAACGAGACTCCGTCTCAAAAAAGAAAAAAAAAAAAAAACACGATTAATATAGACCCATACATACCAAGTATCAAATCAAGCCTTCACAAGTTCAAAGTGATTAGCCGGTAGTTTTACATTTAATTTAAAGTGATTAACCAAATCAAGCTTTCACCAGTTTGAAGTGATTAGCCAATAATTAATAATAATTATTAGTAAAATTATACTCTTAGAGGAAGATAATAAAACAACAATGTATCATCCATAAAGTCCAGTTTAAAATTGAAGTTTATTATACAAGCAAAAAACCAGGACAGTGCGACCTGTAGTCCAGAGAAAAAGTAGTTAATAGAAGCAAGCACTTAGATGATCCAGAAGCTGGCATTAGCAAAGACTTTATAACAGTGTTCATACTTTGTTCATGGGCAAGGACATAGAAAACCACCAACAGTTTCATAGTCAAACTGCTGAAATAAAAGATAAAGAGAAAATTTTGAAAGCAGTCAGAACTAAAGTCACATTTCACATAGGGGAATGATGGTGTGAATGATGGTTAATTTCTTATCACAAACAAGGGAGGCCAGAAGATATCTTGAAAGTACTGTAAGAAATAAAAATTTCAACCTAAAATTCTATATCCAGCCAACATATACTTACAAAATGAAGGTAAAATAAAGACACTTTCAGGCAGGAGGATTGCTTGAACCAAGGACTTGGAGACCAGCCTCGGAAACATAGTGAGACCTAATCTCTACAAAAAAAAAAAAAAAAAAAAAAGATTGTGAAAAGTGGTGCAAACCTGTAGTTCCAGCTACTTGGGAGGTTGAGGCAGGAAGATCACCAGAGCCTGGGAGATGGAGGATGCAGTGACTTGTGATTCCATCACTGCACTCCAGCCTGGGTGACAGAGCAAGATCCTGTCTCTTAAAAAACAAAAATAAATAAAAGACACTTTTCAAACAAATCAACAAGACAGTTAGCTATAGCAGACCTGCTCTACAAGAAATGCTAAAGAAAGTTCTTCAGGCTGTAGATAAATGAAACCGTGTAGCAATATCAAATATACAGGAAAGAATGCAGAGCACTAGAAATCATAAATATAGGGTTCAATTAGACTGTTTTTTTCCTTAATTTCTTTAAAAGACAAGAATGTTTAGGCTGGGCATGGTGGCTCACGCCTGTAATCCCAACACTTTGGGAGGCTGAGGCGGGTGGATCACCTGAGGTCGGGAGGTTGAGACCAGCCTGACCAACATGGAGAAACACCATCTCTACTAAAAAGACAAAATTAGCCGGGTGTAGTGGCACATACCTGTAATCCCAGCTAGGGGAGGCTGAGGTGGGACAATCACTTTAATCCAGGACGCGGAGGTTGCGGTGAGCCAGATCGCGCCATTGCACTCCAGCCTGGGCAACAGAGCAAAAACTCCATCCCAAGGAAAAAAAAAAAAAAAGAAAAGACAACAGTGTTTAAAAGGAAAATTATAATATTGCATATCATGATTTTGTAACATATGATACTATAAAATATATGACAATAATGACAGATTGAAGGCAAATGGAATTACACTTTAGCAAGATTCTTGTATTTTGTATGAAGTAGCACAATATTAGCACTAATTAAACTGTGATAAGTTAAAAAGGCATGTTTCAATCTTTAGAACAATCAGTAAAAAATATAAAGAAGATACATAAGAAACCTAAATAGGATGTAAATTATTATACTAATAAAATAATATGCCGAAAGAAGGCAGGAAGAGAGGAGCAGAGGAAGAGTATACAGATGGGACAAGGATAAATAGCAAAGTGGTAGACCCTATAATTTTTTATGCAGAAAAATTAAACATTCTAATTAAAAGGCAGAGATTGTCAGACTGAATTTAAAAAGTTTGATCCAAGTATATAGTATTTATAAATGATGTATTTTAAACATAACAACACAGAACAGTTGAAAGCAACAGAACGGAAAATGAATATATCCTGTAAACATTTAGCAAAAGAAAACTCGTGTGAATATGTTAATATCAGACAAAGTAACCAAAAAGATGTTTTAAAATAATGAAAGGGTCAATTCATCTGTACAATAAAACAATCATTTACGTATCTAGAGAATCAAAATATCGGATACTAAAACTAACAGAGAGCAAAAGGCATTATCATAGTTAGATAATTTATTGTCCTCTTACTAATTGACAAGTAAATTAGCTATACAGAAAAATCAGTAAGAATATAGACAATTCTAGCACAAGCATCTTGATCTGATGTTCACAGAACATTACTCCAGAAAAAAATACACATCTTTTTTTCAAGTGCAATGGAATATTAATCAAGATAGAGCATATATTGATCCATAATAAAAATTTTCAAAAGATAAAATAATACAAAGTATGTTCTCTGACCACAAAGGAATTAAATTAGAAATAAAGATCAAATACACACACAGACACACACATACAGACACAGAGAGACACATGCACACACACACACACACACTCTCTGCTGTCTCTCTTTCTGTCTCTCCACCCCTCTCCCCGCCAATTCTCTTTCTCTCTCCAAATTTTTAAAAATTTAAAAACACACTTCAGGCCACTCGTGGTGGCTCATGCCTGTAATCCTAGCACTTTGGGAGGCCGAGGCAGGCGGATTGCCTGAGCGCAGAAGTTCGAGACCAGCCTGGGCAACATGGTGAAACCCTGTCTCTACTAAAATACAAACCCCCCCCCCCAAAAAAAAAAAAAAAAAAAAAAACCCAACAAGGCGGGGTGGGCCTGTAGGCTCAGCCACTCAGGAGGCTGAGGCAGAATTGCTTGAACCCGGGAGGCGGGGGGTACAGTGAGCCGAGATGGTGCCACTGCACTCCAGCCTGGCGACAAAATGAGACACCATCTCAAAACAAACAAACACCCTCCCCCCCCAAAAAAAAACACATTTCAAAATGCCTGTGGATCAAAGAAGAATTTAGAAGATAAATTATAAAATATTTCTAACTGAATGATGATGAAGTTATATAAAAATTTATGGGATATAACAAAACAGTGCTTAGGGTAAATTTATATTTTAAATGCTTATATTAGAAAAGAAAAAAGTTGCAAATCATTGCTCTGTTTTTATTGTAAAGGGTTGGGAAAGGAACAGATTGAATCAAAAGTAGGAAGAAGGAAATAAGAGCAGAAATAAAAAAGGAAAAGGAAAAAGAAACAATAGAGAAAATTAACAAATCCACATGTTGATTATTTGATAACATTAATAAGAGTCAAAATCTCTAGAAATACTGGTTAAGAAGCAAAGAGAGAATACAAACTACCAGTATCAAGAATTAAAGATGGAATTTCATTACAGATCTAAAGAGATGAAAAGTACAGGGAATGCCAATTTATGCCAATAAATTCTAAAAAATCCACTAAAGAAAGATAATAGAAAAAAAATTCTTGATAGGAATAACTTAACAAAACTGACATAAGAAGAAATAATCCACATAGCTATATATTTATCTAAGAAATTGAGTTCATTATCAAAAACCCCTTTAGAAAGAGATTCTTGGCATAAATGATTCCTTTTTTTCCTGCTCTTGGGGACTTGTAGCTGCCATCCTTCTCTAAGCAGAAGGAAGAGTCAAGGCTTCACTTATTTATTTATTTAATTCTATTGTAGCATTTTTGATGTGCCAGCTACTGTTCTGAGCACTTTACAAATAATAACTTACCTGTCAGAGATGTGACTCATAGTAAGGACATGAAAAGATAAAGGAAAATTTTGGGTATGCTTATTTTCTACAACATATGCAAATAATGTATACTTAACAGAATTGTTTTCTGCCCACAGGTGACAGAAACTTGTGGGCAAATGGGAATATGCGTTCAAATGTGTACTCTGATGTCAGGATGGATCAGTCAGTGGCTTACTCTCATTTTCTGTCTGTATGCAGAATAGAAAACAATTGTTAAAACCTGGAATATGAGGCCAAACTGTAATGCTTTCTGTTCCCTGTTCTTGCTGCATCATTTTCTGCCTTTCAGGCTCATGCTCTTTCCTTGGATCTTGACTTTTTTTTTTTTAATTTGTTGTTTCCAACTTTTTATTTTGAGTTCACGGGGACAGGATGTGCAGGTTTGTTACATTAGTAAATGTGTGCCATGGTGGGTTGTTATACAGATTATCCCATTACCCAGGTATTAAGCCCAGCATCCATTAACTTTTATTCCTGATCCTCTCCCTTCTCCCACCACCGACCATACCCTCCTACAGGCCCCAGTGTGTGTTGTTCTCCTCCATGTGTCCATGTGTTTTCATCATTTAGCTCCCAGTTATAAGTGAGAACATGTGATATTTGGTTTTCTGTTCCTGTGTTAGTTTGCTGAGAATATTGGCTACAGCTCTATCCATGTCCCTGCAAAGCACATGATCTCATTCCTTTTTATGGCTGCATAGTATCCCACGGTGTGTAGGTACCATATTTTCTTTAACTAGTCAATCATGGATGAACATTTAGGTTGATTCTATGCCTTTGTTTTTGTGAATAGTGCTTCAGTGAACATGTGAATACTGCTGCAGTGTCCATGTGACTTTTTTGTTTGTTTTGATATGGAGTCCAGCTCTTTCGCCAGGCTGGAGTGCAGTGGTGTGATCTCGGCTCACTGCAACCTCTGCTTCCTGGGTTCAAGTTATTCTCCTGCCTCAGCCTCCTGTGTACCTGGGATTATAGGCATGCACCGCCATACCCAGCTAATTTTTGTATTTTTAGTAGAGATGGGGTCTCACCACGTTGGCCAGGATGGTCTTGATCTCCTGACCTCAGGAGATCCACCCACTTCAGCCTCCCAAAGTGCTGGGATTACAGGCATGAGCCACCACGCCTGGCTGTGTGCATGTGTCTTTATAATAGAACAATTTATATTCTTTTGGGTATATACCCAGTAATGGGATTGCTGGGTTGAATGGCATTTCTACCTTTAGGTCTTTGAGGAGTTGCCACACTCTCTTCCACAATGGTTGAACTGACTTGTACTCCCACCAACAATGTAAAAGTGTTCCTTTTTCTCCACAACCTCACCAGCATCTGTTTGTTTTTGTTTTCTTTTTGAGATGGAGTCTCGCTGTTATTGGCCAGGGCTGGAGTGCAATGGCACTATCTTGACTCACTGCAACCTCTGCCTCCTGGGTGCAGGCGATTCTCCTGCCTCAGCCTCCTGAGTAGTTGAGATTACAGGCACCTGCCACCACGCCTGGCTAATTTTTGTATTTTTAGTAGAAACAGGGTTTCACCATGTTGGCCAGACTGGTCTTGAACTCCTGACCTCAGGTGATCCACCCGCCTTGGCCTCCCAAAGTGCTGGGATTACAGGCATGAGACACCACACCCAGCCTTTTTTTTTTTTTTTTAAAAAAAAAATTAAGATGGAGTCTTGCTGTGTCGCCCAGGCTGGAGTGCAGTGGCACGATCTTGGCTCTCTGCAACCTCTTCCTTCTGGATTCAAGCAATTCTCCAGCCTCAGCCTCCTGAGTAGCTGGGATTACAGGTGCCCGCCACCATGCCTGGCTAATTTTTTTTTTTTTTTTTGTATTTTTAGTAGAGATGGGGTTTCACCGTGTTAGCCAGGATGGTCTCGATCTCTTGACCTCGTGATCTGCCCGCTTTGGCCTCCCAAAGTGCTGTGATCTCATTTTGGTTTTGATTGGCATTTCTGTAAAGATCAGTGATCTTGAGCTGTTTTCATGTTTGTTGTCCACATGTATGTCTTCTTTTGAGAAGTGTCTGTTCATGGTTTTGTGTCTGAAAATCAACTCTGAATAAAATATCTATCTTTAGCTGTCTCTACAACAATGAATAGTATTTATTTACAACCAGGTAAGCCATTACAGAACAATTTTGCAACATTTGAGAATTGGGTTGACTTCTTATTGATCTGATTTGATAATTTTTGTTAATTGATGTGTGCTAATAAGAAGCTAATAATGTTTCATAAAAGACTAATTGGAAGTATTTTTCAAACATTATTGAGGAATCTTTTTTCCTTTGTTCACAGCACACTACTAGGCCCTATTTAGTCTTCAGCAATTTTTCTAAGTATTGTTCTTACAGCAAAGAAATACACATATCAGTTGATGAGTTTTCTTGGTGCTGTCTTACCCTAAATGGTAGTTGCTCAAAGGTTATGGATGTGAGTAATTATAGCTCACTGCAGCTTTGACCTCCTGGGTTCAGGTGATCCTCCCGCCTCAGCCTCCTCAGTAGCTTGGACTACAGGAGTGAGCCACCATGCTCAGCTAATTCCTTTTTTACTCTTTAATTTGTAGAGATGGGGTCTTGCCTTGTTACTCAGGCCTGTCTCGAATTCCTGGCTTCAAGCAATCCTCCTGCATTGGTCTATTCCTGCCTTTTTAGTGGAGTGAGATGTGACTAAGGCATTTCAAAGCACTCTATCTTCAGAACCACCTGCTATCTATCTCAATTGCAGGTTCATTATTTTCTATTTTTGGCTCATATCCTGTAGTAATCAAAGATTGGCTTGAAAACAATATTGGCACAGACCATCATTATGAGCACCAATACTATTCTAAAAATAAATGAAAAAAATGTCTGTACCTCTAACCATAGAAAATCTATGACGAAGGCATTTTGACTGTTCGGCCAGTGGAACTCAGTGACATAGCAGGTATTAAGAAATAGGGAACTTTTCTGTAAGATACTTTCTTTTGGGCATCTGATTTGCTCATTTTTAGTTGAGAATTTCAAATACTTATTTTTTCAGAGCTTTTGTATGTATTTTAATGTTACCAGAGAATTAGCTTTTTCAAGAATGGAAGATCATAAATCATTACATGACATATCGTACAGGAAGACATTGAGCATAATTTGTTGATAATGCCCACTCACAAAGGTATTTTTGAATCTTTCCATCTTCCAGTTATGACAGTTAAGATAATAGTGTGCTTTACCACTCTACCATCAAGTAGTGTGTCGTGCCTTATGGTACAAAGAAATTGTCATGAAATATAATTCAGCCAGTCTTTGAATTCTTAATACCTTAATAGCTTTATGAAATTTCTGTAAAAGCCACAGATTATGGCTTTCTTTTTCCCCTCTCGATTCTTCTTTTTTGGCAAAGAGAGAAAGATGAAAAATGATGATGCAAATGAGAAGTTTTATAGCACTGGAAAATATCTTGGAATAAAAGATAAGTCAGACTCTAAAATGTAGGGACAATATGAGGATGTAGGAAGATCAGTAGAGAATTTCATCAAAGGCACCATGCGAAATCTTAGGAAGAGGATGCTCAATGGTGATGGATGCTTGAAGAGAGACAGAGGATTTTGCAAACTGATTAAAGGTAATAGAAATAATAGTTTCTAATTAAAATGGCTTCCAGTCTGTCCTTTTGATAGAAGGATAATACTTAGTGGATTTGAGTTCTCAAAGTACTATCTTACAGTGTATGAAAGAAAGTCTAGTTTTCTTCTAATAGGTTTAGTAGAGTATAATCAGGCACATTTAACAAGTGCAGTGCAACATAGAGATTATTTTAGAAGTATTTGTTTGAGAATCCACTTTAATCAAAACCTTTTAGTATGTGAGAATATAATTACATTTTACAAATATATTTGAAATTCTGTTTACTATATGATAGAAAGGTATCAAATTCATCCAACATTCAGAGGTTTAGTAGCCTAATGATGTCCTTATTTAACAATTTTAATACCAAAATGCAATAAAACACATTTAGCTATCTTCTTGCTTGTCCTGAATATTAATAAACTTCTGAGGCTTATGCTGAGGCAGGAAAACATTTGTTAATTTTATGTCGTTATAAAAACTGTGGTCACTTTCGTTTTAATCTTAAATTTTGTCTTTCTTTCTGTACAGTTTCTACCTGTTTTTACTGTATCTTTCTTTCCAGCTAGTTTTAATTTTTTCCTTTTTATTTTTATTTTCTCCTTTAGTTTTATTTTATTTTTAAATTTTTATTTTATTTTATTTTCTCCTTTTATTTTGTATTTCTCAGAATTTCATTCTGAGAGCCTTTTACCAATAAGGCTCTCAGAGGAATACTTTGATAAGTTATCTTAAAGCTTTGCTATTTTATTTTTGTCTTTTGGATTATTTTTTCTCTACCTTAAAGCTATCTTCATATACTTATTTTCTCTTTCATTTCTTTTATTCTTCCAACCACCTTTTGATCATTTATTGTTAAAGCCAGTGAGTTATAATTTGTTTTTTGTTGTAGCTTGCTTTTAATCTGAGCTGAAAAATCCATGTATTTTTTTCATTTGTTATATTCTAGTCTTACATTTTAACTTCCTTCTTTTCTTTATTCTATTCTGTTTTCCTGTCTTAGTTTTTCCCACATTGGTAATTATTGCTTTTTTTCTCTTTGGTCTAGATACATTTCTTACTTCAATAACACTGTAGGAAAGAATGAAAATAGTGAAGACAACATGACATTTAACTTTTGCATTACAATAAATTGGAAGGAATTACAGAACTTTAATTTGTCTCCTCTTTCCACGGGTAAGAGGTCAGAGAAGTTTATTAAAAACCATATTAAGGCTGGGCATAGTGTCTCATGCCTGTTATCCCAGCACTTTGGGAGGCCAAGGCGGGTGGATCACTTGAGGTCAGGAGTTTGAGACCAGCCTGGCCAACATGGTGAAACCCTGTCCCTACTAAAAGTGCAAAAAAAAAAAAAAAAAAGAAAGAAAATTTAGCCAGGCCCAGTGGCGGGCACCTGTAATCGCAGTTACTCAGGAGACTGAGGCAGGAGAATTGCTTGAACCCAGGAGGCGGAGTTTGCACTGACCTGAGATGGCACCACTGCACTCCAGCCTGGGCGACAAAAGCAAGACTCCATGTCAAACAAACAAACAAACAAAAAGCCATATTAAATTCTGGGAGATAGCCTCATATAGTCTATTTTCTCTATCCATTTTGTTAGTCTACACAGGTTCTTGGATAATTGATCCTGCACTTTTAGCTTTGTTTTTAATTTGACTTGTTTTGTAAATATAGCACAGAATGAGCACTCCATTTGTATCAGTTGAATTAATTTGAGCTACTATCTAATGTACTGACTTCATTACCATTTAAATATGCACTGAAATCCTTCATTTCTGGAAGAGTAATGGGGATATCAAATTAGATCTGCTGGGATGAAGTGAGGCCAGGGTCACTGAAATCCCTCTGGGGATGCAGGTGGGAATTACATTTTCTCACTAGTAAATAACATTTCCTCACTAGTAAATAACATTTGACATTTGATAAGTTTTCTTAAGTTCAGGGGAGCTGAACTTGTTGGTACAAACTGTATTAATTATCTTCCATAAAAAACAGGTTAGCCTCCATAATTTTGAATTGCAAGTAATAGATACAAGTTGCCCAAAATTATTTTGGAAATGATGTATTTGTAAGAAGTTAAATACAAACAGCTTCTTTACAGCATTAAGATTTGCTTAAACTCAGGACAGTGTGTTGTAAAGAATGGTGGGGAAGTGTGTGTGTGTGTGTGTGTGTGTGTGTCTGTGTGGTGTGTGAAAAGAGTCAGAATCAGGTAGGGCAACAGGATAAGTAGAAAGGATTGTGCTGAAGGTGTACTGGGAGCCATCTGACTTGTACAGGAGATCCAGTAGCTGAATGTCTTTCACTATCAACAGCAGTGAGTGCTCAGAACCCTGAAGCAGATTTACATGATATATTTTAATTTTATTTTTTTGAGATACCTGGAAATCCACATCTGAGCTTTTGGGATATGCTATTGCTTTTTGCTTTCAGTAGCTTAAGCAGTTCAACTTGGCTTATATGTTTCTCATTTGTATTCTAAAAGTCATGCAGGACTGTGTCCAGTAAAGTTTCTTTCATAAATTCATTTCTCTATCTCTTGATTATTTTCTTTGCCTTTTCCTCGGACTGTGACTTTGGTTGGATTGATTATCTAGCTGCCTAAAATTCAAAGAATTAAATTTGGGACAGGGCCTAGAACAAAAACCTGTTGGGCTACTTTATTTATTATTGCTAGGAAGAATAACAGATTATCACACCATTATTGGGTCGGGCTAACAGTGAATTAGGGAAAGAAATCAGAGGCTACTTTGCCTTGCCTTCATGTCCTACTCTTCCCTCTTCCCCATTATATATTACTTCCCTGCCCTGGGATGATATGGGTCCACAAACAAGCTCCATCTGGAAAACCTGCATTTATTCTCACTTGGTCCACTTATTCATATGGAATAATTTTGATGGCTTAAACTTTTAGTCTTCAGAATTGAAAACCTTGTTGGGATAGTTTTGATTGGCTTAGTTCTTTTGAGTAAAATACTTAATATCTCAGAATTCTTCTTCCTCTCCTCCAAGATGTCATCTGTAGGTATAAGAGAAAAGTGTGCCCTTCATGATCTGCGTGGTATCCAGTGGCTCATCCTGTTCTCATGACTTTGTCCTTTCCTCTCCGGTTGTTCTTCACCTTGCTGGCATTTATGATGAAGAAGGGCAGCTGGTGTAACTCATGATTTGATTTGTCTAGGATTGTTCAGTTGTGATGGCATTCTCTGGCTGATTTTGCTCTCTGAGTCTCTGTTGTTTCCTAGAGTTGGGACACATCTTCTTGCTGTGCAGGCCTCATCCAGACTGGGGGCTTTCAACTTGGTTTCCTCTGGTATTGTCTTGTCATTTCTAGGGTCTTTCAAGAGCTTAGGTGGATCTTCAAGATGTGGTTTTCTAGGAAACTCAGCTCATATCTAGCTGTCAGATGGAGGATAAGAGGATGGAGAAGACATTCTTATTTGCTCAGTAATCTTAGACAATTTATAGAAATTTTGCATTGCACTGAATATGGTAATATCTCACAGCTGTGTTAGAATGATTATACAATTTCAAATACTTTTTGAGCCTTTAACCTGTCCTGTCTACTTTCTGAAGCTCCCCTCCCCTCACCTTTTCTGGGCTTCCACTTTCTTCCTGCCTCATAGACACACAGGATAATTTTCATTAAGGTATTGCTTTTTCCAATTCTGTGCTTAGCATAATTTCTGATATTATACATACTCAGTAAATATTTGTTGAATGAATGTTGGATAAATAAGAACATGAAGTAAATAATTACACTTAGTTTAAAATACTATATAGAAATAAGTATTACTAGTATTTTGTCCTATCCTTTCCCTCAGTACCCCTCTCTTTTAAATTATTTTTGACAGTGACATTTAATTAATTTCTTTCTTATTTTTAAACATCTTACCTTGTCAATAAGTATATATTTTCATAATGTGTATAGTATAAACCTAATTTTAATGTCTGCTTATTGTTCCATTGAGTGTGTCTAACATAATTTATATCATAGTGTTCTTGAATTTGGGGGTGTTTTCTATTTTCCTCTTTTATAAACAGAGCTTCAAAGAATGTCCATGTATATACATTAAAAATTATGCTCATTTGCACAATTATTTAAGAAAAATGCCTAGAGTTAGAATTTTTGAGTCAAAGAATGTGCACATTTTTCACTTGGTATGTATTTCCAGGTTGTCCTATGACCTTTGATCTTCAATTTGGAGAAATTGGTATTTTTGAAAAGAAGCTATATTCTTTGACCCACTAATTGAAATAATCTGTCTTATAGAAATATAAGTAGTTTTGGTTGGGCGTGGTGGCTCACGCCTGTAATCCCAGCACTTTGGGACACCGAGGCAGGTGGATCACCTGAGGTCAGGAGTTCGAGACCAGCCTGGCCAACATCATGAAATCCCGTCTCTACTACAAATACAAAAAACTAGCTGGGCATAGTGGTGGGTGCCTGTAATCCCAGCTACTCAGGAGGCTGAGGCAGGAGAATCACTTGAACCCGGGAGGTGGAGGTTGCAGTGAGCCAAAATCGTGCCACTGCGCTCCAGCCTGGGCGACAGAGTGTGACTCTGTCAAAAAAAAAAAAAAAAAAAAAAAAAAAAAGAATATTTTGAGGGCTTGTAGCAACTAATAGCTGAAATCAATGTGAATGACCACATATAAGAAAAAGCTTGAATAAAATGTGGATCATTCATGTTACATAATATTATGTAGCCCTTGGTTTAGATCTGTTAACTCATGATAATGCCCATGATGCTAAGTGAGAAATATCGGTTGCAAAGTAATATGGATAGTATGGTTCTTTTTTTGTAAAAACAAAAAACAGACACACACACATAATAATACTTTATATATGTTTATGATTTGTTTGAATGTACAGGAAGCTGTGAAAGGATACACTCAAGTTCTTAAAACTGTATCTTAGTGTGTACATGTATAACTTAGGATTGTTTCACATTTTACAATGAAAAAATTTTGCTTTTGTAAGAAAAAGTAAATAAGACAAAAAAAAAAAAAAAATCACGGCCTTAAC
Source organism: Theropithecus gelada (assembly GCF_003255815.1). Lineage (NCBI taxonomy): Eukaryota > Metazoa > Chordata > Mammalia > Primates > Cercopithecidae > Theropithecus > Theropithecus gelada. The sequence goes on from NW_020257754.1 coordinate 2,129,193, forward strand.
AAACCACTCTGACTTTTCTGCAAACTGTGCTGTCAAACTAGAGAGCTTCCTGTAGTCCTCAGAGGAATTTCAGGGCTTTGAAGAGTGTGCCCTGAAGTCAGGATCACTTTTATAGTTAGCTTAATTGGTATATTATTTTACACAAGATAACAGCTAAACCGTTGTGATTTCTCCAGCCATTGATGTTCTCAGAGGTAATCATCCTCAGAAAGGCTGCTGAAAATATGGTCGCTTACATCCTGGGTCTGTTTCATGTCAAACAACCAATTTTTTTAGAAGAGGAAATAGAGGATGAAATAGCAAAAGTGTTTCAATTTAAGAAATTGTTTTCAAAAATAATCTATACTTTTCTGTTGATAAGAGGAAGGAACAATTTTTGTTGCAGCTAAAAATATAGAATAAAATAAGGTGACAACAATAGGTTGTAGCTAAATGCATGCTTTTATTAACTCACTAGATGTATGCTGTGATTTTGATTAAAATTTTGTCTTTCTGAAGGAGAGAAGTAAATATTAAAAAGAAAAAACCTTGATACGTCTTAGAAAATTGTAAGTCTAGTAGCACTATGTAAAAGTCATTTTAAAATGAGAAAGTTTAGAAATTTGGAGAACAAAAGTAAAATAAACACTTTATTTAGAAAAGTAAAATTGGTTATTGCTCATGGGAAAAATCTTGGTCATTGAATGTTTCTGAACAGAGATGGTGACACAGTGAATTAAATATGGTAGGTAGTCATTCATAAATGTGTACCAATGATATATTGAAAATAGCTAGTGAAAGAAGTTCCTGGAATACTGTATTTATACTTGATTAGCCAGTAATACTTGGGTTAAATGATAAATGCTAGTCATAAATGCTGATAAGTGAGTAAGTTTGTCAAGCATGATCAGATCAGGGATCTGAAAACCCTGTATGTTAATATTATTTTTAATATATGTAGATTTTGGATACATATATGAACAGTTTTATCAAAGCATATACTGAAATTGTTCTATTCCTGTGGGAGCCTCAGAATTCAAAATCAAACTATCATTTTGACATAGATCATAAATAAGTGATAATAAGTTAATGAATAAGGCAGATTTTATATTATGTTTTCTAAAACTTTATCATCAAAACAGTTTAAAGCATTGTATTCAATGTCAATGAAATTAAATACTGAAATAGAAACAAAAGTTTCCATGGAGTCATTGGTGACCACAGCATATTTCAGTGTATAATTGCATATGCAACTCCATTGCTCCCTGTTGGTGAGGTCAGTGTGAGCGTAAACTTGTGTGTCGTCTCAGTGCAGGCCTCAAAGTAGTATGCAAATATATTTTGCTATTGGATGAGATAAGTGTTATCAATGCGTATAGCTTACAGGTAGAGGTACAAGTCATGCCTCCTCTTAATTCTGGGTCTGATGAGGGCTATGTCGTCTCCATAGTTTGATTCTAAGCCATCCTACTGTGCCTGCTTGCTGTATTTTTGAAGAGCCCCAACTCCTTTCTACATATTTCATCAATGTATGTTGTATCAGCATGCGAAGTTTAAAGCACTCATTTAAATCAAGTTTATCTAATTCAACTAACTGTTAATTTGTTTCTGCTGCCTTTGGAGTAATCTATCTCCAGGCCTTCCTGTGTTATCTTGAATAATTGAGAGTGTACTGGTAGAAAGAGCCACATTGCTGCAGAAGATGCTGCTAAGCCTCCAGGAGGTTCCCTTCGCTTGAGCAAGATCGAAGGTGATTCCAGCTGGCTAGAAAAAGAAATTACATGAAGCCTGTAATGGACCCTTAGGAAGGAAATCTGTTTCTACCCAGACAGAAAAATAATTCATTTGTAAGGAGTATAAATTAAAGCTTTCTTCAAGTCATTGGAGTGTCTCTAATATTTTTCAGATAGCATTTTTCATACTTTCCTATTTCATCAACTTTTAGTACGAAATTTTCTGAGCTTTAGTTTTCTCATTTATGAAATCAAGTAATAATGCCTGTCCTCAATTCTACAAATTTATGAAGATCAAATAGGAGGATGTAAAGGCTCCTATAAATTATAAATTTACCCACTATCCTAAGGCATTGTTTTATTTATCAGGGTGGCTTTTGCTTTTTTATTACTTTCCATAACTACTTGCACTATATACTGTTATTTGAATACAATAACATAAAACCAACCATGTTACATGGTTAGATAACTTTAAAAAAAATTTCTTTCTAACTTCAATTTTTGTTCCTTTTATTTTTCCTGTGCAGAAAGAAAAATCCTGTCAGCTACTCATGTCTAATTTCAAAATTATCTTGCAGAATTAAGCATTGAGGCTTTGTAGAAATTCGGGGAGTAAAAGGAATTGCAGATGAATGCCAGCTCCTCCTGGGCATGCTGTTGTTCTTAATGTGAAAGTCCGGTTGTGCTCAGCATCAATCATTGGTGACTTGGAACTGGGTGCGGGGGTCCCTAAAGAATCCCCTGCAGACGGAGACAGTCTCCCTTGAGCCATTTTCCACAGAGCCTGAGTGGTGTGACCTCTTGCTGCTGCAGTTTCTCAAAGTGATTGTATTTCACTGCTCTCATAAACACATCTTGTAAAAGAAACAAGGTTGTCTTTTAGACTGTGCTCTTGCTTGACAAGAAAAATAAAACCCAGTCTACTTTCAGGACCTTATGGCCTAATAAGTCAACCCTTTTCATTTTTGTTAAGAATACTTTTGTATCAACTTGCCATTCTTCAGGTAAAAGTACAATTTATTATGAAAGAAGAGAATGTGGATGATAAATAGGCCTTTTATGTTCTTGTTACCTGTGATTCAGAAAATTCTAACTCACAGAGCTGGTTAAATAGAGAATTCTAAAACCAGTAACAAGGAGATGCTTGTTAAATCTACTTTTTAATGCTTGTTTATTTTATTATACACATGACATGTACTATTCACTGTTCATCTTATGTATATGGGAACTTGCAATTTTTGGTCTATTATATATGCCTATATATTTTATGTTTGGTGCTATCAGGAACACAGATATAATTAAACAAGGCTAGGATTTATTTTATTTTATATTTGTAGGTTATTATAGAGTCCAAAGATCATAGAGATGAAGGGAAATTAGACCAATTTTTTTCATATGATATATAGAGAAAAGCATTTCTGCATTCCTTTGTGTCAGTAAGCATAAGAACTCTCTGTCACCCAGGCTGGAGTGCAGTGAATACAAAGAAAATGTAAGATATTTTACTAATACTTTTTATATTGATTATGTGTTGAAATGATAATATTTTAGATATATTTGATTAGGTAAAATATTAAAATCAATTTCACTCTTTAAAGACTTTAAGGCCAGGTGTGGCAGCTCATGCCTATAATCCCAACACTTTGGGAGACCGAGGTGGGCGGATCACCTGAGGTTGAGAGTTTGAGACCAGCCTGACCAACATGGAGAAACCCCGTCTCTACTAAAACTACAAAATTATCCAGGTGTGGTGGCGTGAGCCTGTTGTCCTAGCTACTTAGGAGGCTGAGGCACGAGAATCACTTGAACCCAGGAGGCGGAGGTTGTGGTGAACCCACATCGCACCATTGCACTCCAGCCTGGGCAACAAGATCAAAACTCTGTCTCAAAACAAAAAACAAAACGAAACAAAAAAAAGACTGGGCATGGTGGCTCACGCCTGTAATCCCAGCACTTTGGGAGGCCGAGGCAGGAGATCACGAAGTCAGGAGATCGAGACTATCCTGGCTAACACGGTGAAACCCTGTCTCTACTAAAAATACAAAAAATTAGCCGGGTATGGTGGCGAGTGCCTGTAGTCCCAGCTACTTGGGAGGCTGAGGCAGGAGAATGACGTGAACCTGGGAGCTTGCAGTGAGCCAAGATTGAGCCACTGCCCTCCAGCCTGGATGACAGAGCGAGACTCCCTTTCCAAAAAAAAAAAAAGAAGAAGACTTTAAAAATGTGGTTACTAAAAAATTTAAAATTCTGTGTGAAGCTTGCATTGTATTCCTATTGCACAGTACTTCTCTAAACAGTCTTGGCATAGAAATATGTTTATATCCTTTATCCTTCTTTACCAAACTCCTCACTTCACCCCTGATTTTGAGGACAGTTTAAAGAGGTCTGCACATTCTGCAAGCATTAATTTCTGTTGTCTCACATCAAAAATTTCATTAGAAGTGTCTGAAGAGTTTGCTCATCTCTAAGAGATTTCATCTATAAAAAGCTGATTTTAAATTAAAAAGCTGATTAAATTTTAATATATACAAGTAAGCTTCATTAGATAAATGAGGAAGAAGAGTTGTAATAAATAAGCCTTATTACATTTTCTCAAGAAGTGATTTTAGTTATTTTGGAGACATGCATTTAAAAAGAGAAACATTGTTGAAAGGCTCAGGATCGTGTATTTCTTGTCTTTTTCTGTTTTGATGTATTATAGTACATTTAGGTCAATGAGCATAAATGTTGTGGAGTTTAGCTGTGCATGTATGGAAAGGAGGTTTTCTTCCTTGGGCGAGGGCACCTTCTGGTGGAAGATACTGAACACAGCAGCTTATTCAATGGTCAGATGTAGATTTTAAGATTCTGGAATTGGTAAAAAATTTATTTCAGATGTTTGGAGGAAAAAAACTAAGATTACCAATAAAGATATTCATTTCTTTGCAGCATCTTTTATAATTGAAGCTCATCTCAGTTCTGGGACTTCTTTTTCTTAGTTATGCAAGGCTAAGATTGAGACAGTATAATAAGAGCATTCTGATTTGGAGTGCTTTTTAAAAATGCAAAGTTCTTATTGGAGTTTTTAGGTTATTTTTCCCAAAAGTTTCCAATGGTGGTTTTTGTATCCACTACAAAAAGGAGAAGAGTTCTATATTTTTGTTCTTTTTAATGTAAAACTTGAGGATGTTTAGGTTATTTAATATATACAAGTAAGCTTCATTAGATAAATGAGGAAGAAGAGGTATAATAAATAAGCCCTATTACATTTTCTCAAGAAGTGATTTTAGTTATTTTGGAGACATGCATTTAAAAAGAGAAACATTGTTGAAAGGCTCAGGATCGTGTATTTCTTGTCTTTTTCTGTTTCTTCTTGATGTATTATATAGTACATATGATTATTCAAGTCATATCTTTTCATCACTGCATTTCATATACAAAGCCTGCCAAAAATAACCATGAAATAGCTGAGATCTTAAATACTGAGAACAAAATAGATTTCTCATAATTTGGAATTACATTAACCAGAAACAGTAAGACAGTTAAAATATGAGCCAACATTCAGCTAATCAGCTAAACAGAGATTTCCAAAACCACTTACTGCCTTTCCAGGCTGATGTAAGAATAGTTATGAGTGGTTGAAAGGGAATGAATCAGTTGGATTTCCTTTTAATGTAGAGATCCTGGCAGCCCATTTCTAAAATTGTGCTTTATTTATGCGTATTACCTTCTTTGGAACCTAGTAAAAATGTGAAAAACATTCAGATGATGAAAACATAAGACAAATACCATTCTTTCTTTTTATGAAAGACAAAAAAACAAAAAACAAAAAACAAGGAGCTAGCCAACCAACTCTATCCTAAGGGAGGAAATATAGTAAGAGTGGCCTATAGCCAGGCGTAATGGCTCATGCCTATAATCTCAGCACTTTGGGAGGCTGAGGTGGGAGGATTGCTTGAGCCCAAGAGTTTGAGACCAGCCTTGGCAACATGGCAAAACCCTGACTCTACAAGAAATACAAAAATTGGCCGGTTGTGATGGCTTATGCCTGTAGTCCAGCTACTCAGGAAGCTGAGGTGAGAGGCTCTCTTGAGCACAGGAGGTCAAGGCTGCAGTGAGCCGTGATCACACCACTGCACTCCAGCCTGGGCAACAGAGTGATACCATCTCAAAAAAAAAAAAAAAAAAAAAAAAAAAAAGGACTGGATTACTCTATTAGTGAAAGGAGCCAAAATTTACCCATATTGATAGCAGAGAACTGAAATGGCTATTTTACTTGTATGAAAATACTGACTTTGCTTATTAATTAAAATGCTTTAATGAGTTGAAATGTGATAATATACTTTTAGATCAGTGTATTCAATAATATATATTATATTTTATTATTTATTAGGTAAATAAATTCTCAATGGAATAAAAAAATTCATTCAAACCCATTTTCCCAAAAACTATATTTTTAGATTTATAGTATTTGTTTTACTGATAACTTTTGTTCAGTTCTGTCTAGCATTTCCAGAAATCTATGCTTGTTTCATGGCCTCCAGTAAAGGTTTCTGTCGATGAGGGGTTTTGATCCCATGTCTGTCCAAAAAAGACAATTGACTTTTTTTTGGTAGGGAAGGATTCATTTAAGTGGAATCTTCCAAGTAGCTCTCTCTACCATCTCCCATATTCTTGCTCCACTCTTACTGCTTTGTTTGTCTGTTGTGGAGTCCTAATTAGGGAAAAAGACTCAGGCTGGTGGGAACAGGGGAAAGCCAAAGAAAAAGCAGATAAGCTTTAAGTCTGCCTTTCTTCCTGGTCCAGGGCATGTAGCCCTCCAGCACAAATAACTCACAGTCTTCCTGTGTTCAGCTTACCACCAGACCCTACAAGTGAGCACACTGCATTCTTGGCATTATCAGTACAGCACAAAGTCCTCTTCAGCACACAGCACAAGCACCATCCTATAAAATCCCCAGCAAGCCTTTGTCTCCTTGCAGTCAGCGCCACTCTTGCTGACTTGCCCATGGCACCCTCGCAACGTATTTTCATACTTTCTGCTTTCTCTAATAAATCTGCCTTTCTTTACTTACAAATGTCTTGGTAAATTATTCTAACTGCCTGCGCAATACAGGCCCCAGATAGTCGCTACCCGAGACACCTATCCTATCCCATTTATGAAAGTGAGGTAGTGAGCCAATAAACAAACGCTTCATGGATTCGTAGCAATCACAGTCTCTTGAGAGCAGGGTGTCCACCTGACCTCTTTTGGTATGAACAATTCAGCTTTGTGTGTATTGGTCCTAGTCAGGGCGGGCTGTGTAAGGACACTGTTTTGAGATCAGCGTGCCCTGTGCCTGTGTAGGCTTGTTGTCAACACGTGAGTGCTTCAAAGAGAATGGAGTACAGCTTGCCTCCCAACTTTGTTCTCTTGCTTTCATAAAGATTTAAGGGCCTCCCCTATTTTCTTTTTCTTTTCTTCTTCTTCTTCTTCTTTTTTTTTTTTTTTGATATCCAGATACAGTTTATTTTCACGAGAAAGAACTTTTTTTTTTTTTAAAAAAAATAAACATGTGAATTCATTGTAAAACATTAAGGACGTGCAGCCAAGAGGGAAAAAAAAAAAACAGTGTCTATCATTTACCATTTTGAGATAACTAGTGTTAATATTTTTGGAAGTTTTGTTTTTAGGCATAAATGTATACTTTATATTTTTTTAGGTAAAGAAACTTTATTACTTTTTGCCTTTTCGGCTAAGACCAAGTGTAAATAAAAAAGCTTTAACCTTAGTGTGTGAGACAAATATGTGTACAACAAATTTCACCATAATATGGTAGAAGCAGTAATAGAGATATGCGCAGGAAGCTCTCAGAATACAGAAGACAGACATTTAGTTCAGCCACAAGTAACCAGGGAAGGCTTCCTGGAGATGGTTTTACAAGAGATTAATTTGAAAGAATAGTAGAAGTTAGCTAAGTACGGACAAGAGAAAAAGCATTCCAGGTATGAGACATTTTAGTATGAAACAGTATGTTGAGCACAGGTAATTACAGCTAATGAGGTATTTCTAGAATATTGAGCATAAGTTGTGCTAGAGACAAAGGCAGTCACCATAGGGAATGGTGAGTAGAGAATAGGGAATAGAGACGTAGGGGAAACTTGTGCATCATATTATCTATCCCATATGCTATAGAGAGGCATTAAAAGTTCTTAAGCAGTAGAGTAATAATTTAGATAGGTGGTATAGATCACTTTGGCAACAGAAAGAAGGATGAATAGTGGAAAATCCTGGAGACAAGAAAACATCTAAGGAGGGTAAAGGGAGAGGAGAACAGGGACTAATGAATATAAGGGACATATAGAGGGCAGTGTACCTGCGAAGAAGAGGAAAAGGAATTGCTAGAGATGGAGGAAACATCTAAGAGAGTATGGTGTCATAGGCATTAAGAGAAGAGAGTATTTAAACAACAACAACAACAACAACAACAACAACAACAACATGGTCAAGTAGGGAAGGACTGGGATGTGTCACTGAGATTTGTATGTAGATCACTTAAGATTTTATAAAAGATACTTCAGTGGAGTGGGGGGGATGGAAGTCCGATTGCAGTTGGTTCAGGAGTAAATAGTACTTAGGCAAATTCAAACAACTTGCATAGCTTAAAAAATTGGGCTTTGAAGGCGAGGAAAGAGACAGAACAATAATTTGAGGGGGACATAGGTTTGAGAAATTTTTTTTTTTTTTTCTGGCGAGGTAGCCATTTCTTTTTTTTTAACTTTCAAGTTCAGGGGTACATGTGCAGGATTTGCAGGTTTGCGACATAGGTAAATGTGTGTCAAGGGGGGTTATTGTACACATTATTTCATTAGCCAGGTATTAAGCCTAGTACCCATTAATTATTTTTCCTGATCCTCTCCGTCCTCCCACCCTCCATCCCCAGAAAGGCCCCAGTGTGAATTTTTCCCCTCTATGTGTTCGTGGGCCTCACCTATTTTATTTTTTGGAGACAGAGTCTCTCTCTGTTGTCCAGGCTGGTGTACTGTGGTGTGATCTCGGCTCACTGTACTTCTGCCTCCTGGGTTCAAGCAATTCTCATGCCCCAGCCTCTGGAGTAGCTGGGACTACAGGCGCACACCACCACGCCTAGCTAATTTTTGTGTTTTTCTGTAGAGATGGGGTTTTGCCATGTTGGTGAGGCTGGCTTCGAGCTCCCGACCTCAAGTGATCTGCCTGCCTCGGCCTCCCAAACTGCTGGGATTACAGGTGTGTGCTGCTGTGCCTGGCCTGGGCCTCACCTATTTTCAATGAGGGGTTGGGTGGCTGTACTTGCTATCATTTTTACCCAAAGCAAAAAGCAGAAATACTGCTTGGGACAAAGCTAGAATCCAGCGCTCAGGAAGTTTCCTAGGAGAAAATGTTATTGAGATTCTTATAAATAGCTGTTCCCTGGGGAGAGTAATGATTAATGCAGGTTAAAAGTGAAGAATGTACTTCTTTTCCTGCTATTTTGTGCAATGTACACAAAACTGAGTAAAACAAATTATTGAAATAGCATCATGAAAAATTAAACAGTTGGAAGACAACCATTGTGGCATATCTAGGGGCTTTTACAACCATTGTGGCATATCTAGGGGCTTTTACAAGAAACTAAACTAAGGATGTTCTTTAAAAGGTGCAACTGGAGTCTACTTAGGGTTTAGTCTGGTTTGTGACCTTGCCTTTCAGCCAGTGCAGACATATGATCTCAGGACAAGGGTCCCTACTGTAGAAGACACCAGCACTCTGACTCCAACAGCTCTGATGCATCTCACTGCCAAGGCCTGGATGGAAAAAATTTCAGCAGAAGTTGCACTTACGATGGCAGAAAGTTCAGCAGAAGTTATACTTATTTAGGATCAGATAGAGGGCTGGGGTAGCTTCAGTAGTCGGACAAAGACCAATTTACTCAAGGACAACAGTGATGAGAAGACAGATTTTATAGACCGGGTGTGGAAGGAAAGGGGCTGTGGCTGTAAGAGTAAATTATGTGGCTGCGGGTGAGACCATTTGTTTGTTTCATAGTGAGGATCAAAACAGCAGTTACAGATCCCTTCTTTCTGTGCTGTGCTATGGAAGCTAAGATGGCTCTATGTGTTTTTGTATAGCTGGTGTGCCAAAGTTAGCCTCTATTTGGGGCAAATCTGTAGAAGAGGAGTAAAACAAAAGAGATTCTATAGTATAATATGAAAGTCTAGGTGCAGGAAAACTAAGTTCAGATGTTGGTTGTGCCGCTTACTAGGTGTGTAACCTTAAATAATTTACTTTCTCCGAACATCACCAGTTTCATACCTGTGCAACAGGCACAATACCTACCTCACAGTATTGTTTCGAGGATTAAAGCAAATATAAAATGCAAAACACTCCACATTGTACTTCATATATTGTAAATGCTCAGTAAAGAGTGATTTACTATTCTGTATGTGATTCTCTGTAGTGTGAATAATACTTTCTCACACCTTATTGATCAGGTATGCCATCTGTTAGCCATACAACTATTTTATAATTGTGTGCTCTTTGTTATTAGGGGTTTGCATCATCAGTGCAAATGAATTGCTTATGGAAAAGCAATTGTGAACTCATGCCCCATGGATAATGAATGGAGAGAAGTGAGGTGATATATATTGAGCCCTTATTGTGTATTTTTGTGTACATTAGTTAGTCATTACAACAACTTAATCAGATAGATACTATTATAATTTTTTTAAATCATGAAGAAACTGAGGATCAGAGATTAAGTTGCCCAAGATAATGTTGATCAGCGGTCTCCAACATTTTTGGCACCGGGGGTGGATTTTGTGGAAGAAAGTTTTTTCACTGACCAGGGTTGGGGGAGCAGGAGATGGTTGCAGGATGAAACTTGCACTTTAGATCATCAGGCATTGGATTCTTTTTTTTTTTTTTTCCCCAAGACTGAGTTTTGCTCTTGTTACCCAAGCTGGAGTGCAATGGCCTGATCTCAGCTCACTGCAACCTCTGCCTCCTGGATTCAAGCAATTCTCCTGCCTCAGCCTCACAAGTAGCTGGGATTACAGGTGCCTGCCACCATGCCCAGCTAATTTTTGTATTTTTAGTAAAGACGGAGTTTCACCATATTGGTCAGGCTGGTTTTGAACTCCTGACCTCAAGTTATCCACCTGCTTCGGCCTCCCAAAGTGCTGGGATTAGAGGCGTGAGCCACCGCGCCTGGCCTGGATTCTTAAAAGGAGCACACAACCTAGATCCTTCACATGTACAGTTCACAATATGGTTCACACTCTTATGAGAATCTAATGCTGCCACTGATCTGACAGGAGGTGGAGCTCAGGCAGTAATGCTTGCTCTCCAGCCCCTCATCTCCTGCTGTGCAGTCCAGTTCCTAACAGGCCATGGACCTATACCAGTCTGCGACCCAGAGGTTGGGGACCCCTGATGTGGATAATAAATGGTGTGGTTGAAATAGTTTTGTTTGAAAGTAGGATTTATACTTTTTTACTTTCTAACGTTGCATTTACTTGTAAGTAAGAGAACTGTTGAGGGGCATAACCACTTTGCTGAAACTATGAAAAAAGCAAGACATAGATTTCGTTTTTATTTAATTCTTAGAACAATGAGTGATTCTGGCATCTTTCTTGCAGGTTCATTGGGTAGCAGACTCTGAGAAGGAGGTGCAGGAAGTTCAGTGGGGAGTGCTCTTGGGAAGGGAAGAAAGCAGAACAGGATAAGACAGAGGCAGCAGTTTGGTTGCAATACAGTCACAACAAGGTCCCCACGAGCCCCACACAGGGAGCTCTGAAACTAGAGTAGTCCTTCACAGTAGGCCTGAGTTGGGATGAGGGCTTGGGCTTTTATACGGTCACATGGATCAGCCATCGGATGAGGGCTGCTTTGGGAATGGTGCATGACCTTGGGAGAGACAGCTCTCTTCAGGCAAGGCCAGTTCTTGGAGAGGGCTGAGGGCTGAGAGTTGAGATCAGTCAGCTGACAGTCTTCCCAGCAGCTTGGAAAATCAGTCATTTGGTCTTGAAAGGGGTATTTGGGAAGTGCCACCCAGTATTTGTGACATGTTCTGTAATATGTAACTCATAAAAAGGAGAAAAGTAATATTTAATGTAGGAATATAGATTTATTTTCAGTGTTCTCTTTTTGAAGCAGTTATAAAATAAATAGAAATTTAATTTTTGGTATTTTCCTTTCAAATGTTAGCAATTCTTTTTGTAACTTCTGGGTTAGGTTGACATTGTACTTTGGTCTGGACTGTAAGACTATTAGTGAAAATCTGTCAATAAATCTCACCCCATGCAGTGAAAAAGTACCTTTTCTCTCTTCATTCAAATGAGAATCATTTGGATGTCCTGTCATTCTAGATGGGTTTTGAAGACAAAGGTAGAATCTTTCTTTTTCATCAGATTTTTAGGGCTGGAGAAATAATTTATCCAAGGGATATTTTCTTTTCTTTTTTTTTTGCTTTTGTTTTTGAAACGGAGTTTCACTCTTGTTGACCAGGCTGGAGTGTAGTGGCGCGATCTTGGCTAACTGCAACCTCTGCCTCCTGGGTTCAAGCGATTCTCCTGCCTCAGCCTTCAGAGTAGCTGGGACTACAGGCACACACCACCACACCCCGCTAATTTTTTTTTTTTTTTTTTTTTTTTTGAGATAGAACGTGTCGCCCAGGCTCTGTGTCTGATCTTGGCTCCCTGCAACCTCCGCTTCCCGGGTTCAAGTGATTCTCCTGCCTCAGCCGCCTGAGTAACTGGAATTACAGGTGCCTGCCACTGTGCCTGGCTAATTTTTGTATTTTTAGTAGAGATGGGATTTCACCATCTTGGCCAGTTTGGTCTCGAACTCCTGACCTCGTGATCTACCTGCCTCAGCCTCCCAAAGTGCTGGGATTACAGGGGTGAGCCACCACGTCCAGCCCCAAGGGATATTTTCTTATGAATACTTTTAAAGAAGACATTGATTTGTCTCATTTCACTTAGGTGTCATGTTATGTGTATTCTAAAAGTATTTTAAAAATTCATCTGACTTTTTTTTTTTCCCCTAAGGAGGAAATCTTGTCAGAAAAACAGTACTTATTTTTGTTACTTTCTTACTGTTTCCTAATGATTTCCCCAGAGGAGGTCATGCATATTTCCTATTCAGTTTAAGGGGAACCCACTAGCTTCTTACTTTACTGACAGATATGATATAATCATCTTTGACATCTCTCAGTTCTATTCCTCCACATTTCAGGATTTATCTACTTTTAAAATAATGGCCCTTCCTTTTCCCTTACCATTTGATGAGTATTTGTTGAGTGCATACCATGTGTTAGGTATTCTTCAAGGTGCATGGAATATGTCAGTGAACAAAACACACAGAAATACCTGCCCTCATTGAGTTTACAATCTTAACTTTTCTAGATTCCATTTCTGTTCTTAAGCCATCTTCTAGCCTTTCTTTTGGGAAATACCTCTTGAATTTTTAAGCTTTCTAACTGCTTTCTAGAAAACACTCATATCCTCTTATTTTATGTAATAATTTTCTCCTAATCAGGCTACCCTAAAACTGCTATACTCATATGTTTTTCCTCTGTTGTTTAAAAGTAGTCTGCACTTACTTTCAGCTTCCTTAGTTCTCTATTACTCCTTAACCTCGTGTAATCCAATGTCTTTTGTTAGAAGTTTGCAAAACTGTCCCCTGGAAAATATACTTTTAAAAAATCCATCTTTTTTTGCCTCCACTGCTATACTGCCCTGCCAGTATCTCTCTCTTGGACCATTGCAATAGCCTTTTTCCCAACTGGCCTCTTTGTCAATAATTACTCTAGTCATCAAATCTACCTTATAAGCTGCTGTCAAAATACTCCTGGTATCAGGAGGTCAAGACCACCCCTAGTTTTGATGACTCACGAGAAGAACTCACAGGCCTCAGCATATATTGAGACTCATGGCTGGGATTTATTATGGAGAAAGAAACCAAAGGAAAGTCAACTAAGGGAAAAGGTATGTGGGGCAAAATCCTGGGGAAATCAGGCATAAACTTCCAGAATTGTTTCCCAGTGAAGGCACATGAGACACACTTAATTCCCCCAGCAAGGGATTGTGACAACACTTAGGAAATGTTGCCAACCAGGAAAACTTATTAAAGACTCATTGGCCAGGGTTCTCATTGGGGGCTGGTCATGTAGGCACCCTCTACCTGGCATGTAACCAAATTCCAGGCTCCCAGAAAGAAAGCAGGTGTTCAGGGTAAGCCATATTGTTTGTATAAACAGTTTAGGCACAAGGAATCAGCCTTTTAAATTATGGAATGATGGGAACCTTCCCCAAATCAAAGTTTCCAGATGCCAGCCAAGGGCCAACTTTGCAAGCAGGCTTTTCTAAGGACAGCAACTTAGGCCTGATATGTTAACTATTTTCTGTACACTCTTCCTGAAATGTAGCTCTAATCTGACTTCCTTCTTTCCTTCTTTCCAGAGGTATTTATTGAAAATCTGCAATGTGTGAGCCACTGTTTTAGATACTGGGGCTACAGTGATAAACAAGATAGATAAAATCCTGTCATGTTTTGATCTATAAGAGAAGATAGACTATAAAGAGACAAATGAAAAATGAATAGTAAATATCAGATGGTAGTCAAGATTATGAAATAAAATAAAGCAGTTTAATGGGAAAGAGAACAAGGGATGGGGTAGGCACTATTTTAGATAAGGTCATCAGGGAAGGCTTGTCTGAAAAGGTGAGATTTTATCATAGACTTAAGGCAGAGGGAATAGCAAGTGAAAAGCCCAGAGGTGAAATGAGCTGGATATGATGTTCCAGAAACAGCAAGAAGGCCAGTGTAGCTGGAGTGCAGTGTGGAAGATAGAGAATGGAAGGAGATGAATTTGGAAAAATGGGCAAAAAACAGATTATGTTGGCTCTTTTAGGAGGCCACAATAAGGAGTTTGGATTTTATTCTAAGTACAATGTAAAATTCTCAGAGAATTTTGGACAGGAAGGGACATAACCTAATTTATATTTTTAATTGATTATATTAGTTGCTGTGTCAAAAACTAACTATAAGAGGACAAGAATGGAAGCACAGAGACAAATCAAATGCTTTTCTAGAAGTCTTAAGACATCATGGAGGCTTGAACTAGGATGAGAGCAGTGAAGAGGCGAGGATATTATGACACTTTACTGCTTAAAAACTTAAATCACTCAGTTGGCTACAGTATGTAGTTCAGATACCTTCAAGGCATTTTTTGAAACTAAGTTTCAGTCTTGCACTTATTCCCATTAAAAATTTCTCAAAATTCTGCCTTTTTCAGTGCGTATTTAAATCAACCCAAATCTCTGTCCATTACTTAAATATTCTAGACTTTCTTACCTCCGTGATTGATTTTATACTCAATTCTCTTTGTGAAAAATCACAATCCCCTTTAGCCATTTTTTCCGTCCAAATGTTACCTGTTCTTCAAAACCACCTTTTCATGAGTCTTTCCCTATTCTCTACTTTGAAATTAATTTTTCTTCTGTCATCCCATATATTTCACTTATCTATTGCTACCTAAAACCCTAACCCAGACTTAGTGGTTTAGAATATCAGTTTTACCTTGCTTGTGATTTTGTGGGTTAGAAATTTATGAAGGACTCGGATGCATGGGTCATCAGCTGAAGTAGCTGGGAGTAGAGGATCAATTTGCAGGATGGCCTCTTCACTCACAAGTTTGGCACCTCCATCTCTGCAGGGCACCTCATCCTGCTGAGCTTTGGCTTTTCTCAGCATGACAACTTCTTAAAGCCATCAGGAGACCAAGATGGAAGCTGCCATTCCTCTTAAAGGTTAGGTCTGGAACTGACATACCAACACTTCCATGGTACTCGATCGGTCACTGAAATCACAGCCCAGCTCAGATTCAAGAGTGAAAAGAAAGTCTCTGCTCGTTGCCAAGAGCATGGTGTGGACATACAGGGAGAGAAGGAATTAATGGCAGCCACCTTGGAGACAGCTACCACAGCATACTCCCTTACTCACATTTCCATTTTCAAGGTGTTGGTTGGTATTAAATGTATTTTCACAGATGTCTTATCTCCCTTATTAAATTGTAAATTCCTTGAGGGAGAAAAGGGT
Source organism: Theropithecus gelada (assembly GCF_003255815.1). NCBI lineage: Eukaryota > Metazoa > Chordata > Mammalia > Primates > Cercopithecidae > Theropithecus > Theropithecus gelada. Next base: position 2,144,982 of record NW_020257754.1, read on the forward strand.
GACTGGTTCATCTTTGCATCCCTAGTGTCACATTACAGATTTTCTTTTTCTTTCTTTCTTTTTTTTTAAATTTAACTTTTAAGTTCAGGGGTACATGTGCAGGATGTGCAGGTTTGTTACATAGATAAATATGTGTCATGGGGGTTACAGATTATTTCATCACCTAGGTATTAAGCCTGGAACATACTAGTTATATTTCCTCCTCCTCTCCTTCCCATGCTCCATCCGCCAATAGGCCACAGTGTATAACTGCTCCCCTCTGTGTAAGTCCGTGTGTTCTCATCATTTAGCTCCCACCTAGAACATGTGGTATTTGGTTTTCTGTTCCTGTATTAGTTTGCTAAGGATAATGGCCCCTGGCTCTGTTCATATCCCTGCAAAGGACATGATCTCATTCTTTTTGTGGCTGCATAGTATTCCATGGTGTATATGTACATTTTCTTTATCCCGTCTATCATTGGTGGACATTCTGGTTGATTCCACATCTTTGCTAGTGACATCACAGATTTTCAATGCCCGTTTTTTTGAATATAATTTATGTGGCAATATTCTTAGAAAATATATACAGAAATAAAAACTAAGTTGAAAATTTTTGCATATATACTAAATCAAATGGGTTTATTAATTGTGAGGATTGAACATTTTGCTTTTTTTAACTTTTATTTTAAGTTCAGGGCTGTAAGTGCAGGTTTGTTACATAAGTAAACTTGTGTCATGAGGGTTTGTTGTGCAGATTATTTCATCACCCAGTATTAAGCCTAGTATTCATTAGTTATTTTTCTTGATTCTCTTCCTCCTCCCACCCTCCACTCTCCAAAAGACCCCAGTGTGGTGGGTTGTTCTCTTTTATGTGTCCATGTGTTCTCATCATTTAGCTCCTGCTTGTAAATAAGAACATGAAGTGTTTGGTTTTCTGTTCCTGTGTAAGTTTGCTAAGGATAATGGCCTCCATCTCTATCCATGTCCTTGCAAAGGACATAATCTTGTTCTTTTTTATGGCTGCATAGTGTTCTATCGTGTTATGTACCACATTTTCTTTATCTAGTCTATCACTGGTGCACATTTAGGTTGTTTCTGTGGCTTTGCTATTGTGAATAGTGCTGCAATGAACAAATGCGTGCATGCGTCTTGTTATATTTGAATAGTTTTACAGTTTACAAATGAATTAAAGCCATTATACATTTACTAGGCAAAGTTCTGTGATGGGTGCTGTGGAGAATACAAAGGTGAATGAACCATCTTCAATATAACATTATTTAATTTACGTATCAAAACAGCTGTCTGAAGTGGTGGAGAAAATTTGCCAGTCTCATTTTATACATGAGAAATGGTCAAGAAAATTGGTCAGATCTGGTGCTATAATTTAGTCTCTTTGTTTCCAGGGCAGTGATATTCCCTACACTATGCTAAAGGTCCATGCTAATACTAATGCTTAGTTTATATTCAAATATATAATATGTCTTTAAACATACATAATACGTCTTTAAACTTACCCTTCCTTTTATGTCTCAATAGTCTTCAAGTACTGAATATTATTGTTTTCTGAACAGGCTCAAAATTTTCTCATAATTTTGCTCATGAAGGCTGGAAGACTCAGCAAATCTGCTCTTTCATTTTCTCCTGCCTGCTTTATTCTTCTAGCCACGCTGGCAGCTGATTAGATGGGATAGTGCCCATTCAGATTGAGGGTGGGTCTGCCTTTCCCAGTCCTCTGACTCAAATGTCAGTCTCCTTTGGCAGCACCCTTAAAGACACACCCAGGAACAATGCTTGGCATCCTTCAGTCCAATCAAGTTGACACTTAGTATTGACCATCACAATATTTAATAATAAAATACTAATATTAATTGAGCTCTTACCTTGCAGCAATGGTATATGAAGCACTGGAGATATAAAGGTTCGTGGGAAATATTCCTTACCCTCAGGAGGCTCTCAGCCTAGCAGTGGAGACAGTGTCTCTAGATCGTGCCTTCTCCTTCCCTATCTCCCTGTTTCCTTCTCTTATTGAAATCTTAGTCATTTTTCAGAACTCAGCAAAAATGTCACCTCCTCTATAAAGTCATTATTTCCTCTAGTCATCTGATCACTTTTATATGGCAGTTATCATATTGTTTATAGTTTGTAGTTACAAGATTGTCCTCAACATTCTTTGTCTCCTACTCTGCTGACATTTGGGAAGACACAACGTTTGAGTTCAGTCTATAGCACCTTGTACAGGGTAGGCACCCCCATGTTTTTGAACATTGAGTTAATTATAACAGTCACTTCCAGGTTGTCTGAAATTTCCAGGTTGTCTGAAATAAACACATTTTTTTTGTGGTCCACACTTCCTGTACATCCTTTTAAAATTTTTTCTCAGTCCATGGCCTTTGCTGGAGGCTTTGGTGGCCATGGTTATAGCATGCGACTCCTCCCTCACTGCAGTTGATTGGATAGGAATGTGCACATGACCCGAGGGTGGTGAACTCAATTGCTGACCCACAGCTTATCATTTTGTCATATTTTCTAATGAGTTTGCATTAGGATGAGGAAGTTTCAGTTTATGGTGGGTGTTTGCCCTATAATTTAATATATTTTTGTGTCAGGCAACCATATTGGTTGGTGCACAAGAAGGGGAAGCTGTTCAAGAGGAAAAACGGAGATGAGATTCATCATATAAACTTTGAGAGAATGACTAGACCTAGTTGCCTGATTCAAGTGCCTATAAGACAACTTTTTCTTTCTCTATGAGATTGCCTCTATGATTATTAAGTAAATTCTCCCTCTCTTGAACTATATTGCGTGTTCTTTTGTAACCCAAAATGCTTTGAATAAAACATTGCACATTCAGTCTTCTCAATCTACATTTTCTTCATTCTCTCACTGTATTAAACTCCTGCTGAGAGCTGCTTTCTTGAAATGTTTCCTTGGGCTTTTGTGGTACTGAATTATTTCATTTCTTTTCTCACTTATCAGTTCCATCTGTACTTTCCTTTTGTAACTGTTTTTTTTTTTTTTTGAGACAGAGTCTCACATTGTTGCCTGGATTGGGGTACAATGGCGCGATCTCGGCTCACTGCAACTTCCACCTCCCAGATTCAAGTGATTCTCCTGCCTCAGCCTCCTGAGTAACTGGGACTACAGGCATGCACCACCATGGCCCAGCTAATTTTTGTATTTTTAGTAGAGATGCGGTTTCACCATGTTGGCTAGGATGGTGTCTCCATCTCTTGACCTTGTGATCTGCCCACCTCAGCCTCCCAAAGTGCTGGAATTACAGGTGTGAGCCACCACGCTCGGATTTTTCTTTCTTTTTTGAGAGACGGAGCCTTGCTCTGTTTCCCTGGCTGGAGTGCAGTGGCATGTTGTCGGCTCACTGTAGCCTCTGCCTTCTGGGTTCAAGCGATTCTCCTGCCTCAGCCTCCTGGATAGCTGGGACCACAGACGTGTGCCGCTATGCCCAGCTGATTTTTGTATTTTTTTTTTTTTTGCAGAGGTGAGGTTTCACCATGTTGGCCAGGCTGGTTTCAAACTCCTGACCTCAAGTGATCCACTGCGGCTTCTGCCTCCCAAAATGCTGGGATTACAGGCGTGAACCATTGTGCCTGGTCTTTGCCTTCATTTTCTTTGTCCATGCTTTTTCTCTCATGACCCTTGTCTAATTCCCATGGCATCGGCTGTCAAGTCTATGAATGCGACTAATGTACCGCACACACATGCACATGCGTACACACACACACACACACACACACACACACACATATCGATTTCCTTCATAGTTTTAGCTTCTCTCCTAATTTCTGCTCTTTACTTAATTGGCATCTGAAACTTAACAGCTCAAAACAGAATTCCTTATCGTTCCCTGCAGATGAGTTTGTAGATTTTGGATGATGTTTGGAGTACTTCTTCACTCTTAATCCTGTCAATCTGAGTTCTTATGACTTTATTTCCTGTTAATGGTGTAATTTTTCTCTTAGAAATCTAGCTAGACATCTTAATGCCCTTTTAGGTATTTAAGTGTCAAGCTGGACTTTCAAGATATTTTGTGATTAATATATATTATGATTAATATATTAATTAATGAATAATATATTAATAATTAATAAATAATACATTTCAGAATATATTGTGATTAATAATGATTAATAATAGACCCTTTCTATTAAGAATAGATTAATAATAGACCCTACTTGAACCTCACATTTCTAGACCTATTCTACATCTGGCTGTGGGATGGGAGGCTGTTATCATCTCATCTGTAATCCACTGTAGATATCCACGATACAGGAAAAAAGTGCCTTCAATGTTCCAGGAGTGAGCTAATCTCATTGACCTATTATAGTGTCGCCTACACAGTTTCCCATGGCTGAGAGCACCATGTGATATCGGTGTTAAATAACTTACTTCACAATGTCCAACAGAGTAGTTAGTTGTACTGTAATAGGGTGCTTCTCTTACATAACACTTTTCTTGAAATTCAATTCCTGAACTGATTCATTAGCATTTGCAACAGAACTGGAGAGTCTAAGAAGATCTACCGACAGTGGGATTGGCTCTGAGACAAGAGTGGCCTCATAAGTTGTTGAAAAGTAACTGATCTGACAGACTTGAGAACTTCCAGATTCTTCAGCTAAGAAAGACAGCAGTCATTTTCTAGTTGGGATGGAGCAGCAGTCTGTCAGTGGATTTCTATCGAGTGTATGTTATAGGCAGATAACCAAGCATTATGGCAAGATCAAAAAGATCTTGAGAATGCAACCCCTGCCCTTGCACAAGAACCTTTCATACTGCTGACAATTCAATACAAGTCCTAATCTAACCACATGAAAGTAGCTGTTTTCTATAGATTCATATTGCTTGAAGTCTGGTTCTAAATATGTTTAATTATGAAACCCAAAATATTTTCCATAGCTCCAGTTGAAAGTAGCCTATTAGCAATGAACTTTGTAAAGTAGTGAAAGTTGGATTATCTAGGGCTCCTTTTACTGAAAATCTTTACTGATGAGTACTGTTTATAAACCACAGTGACACTTTATGTTGATAATTTGTAAAAGATTCTGAACTTTCTTCATTGTTAAAAACATAAACTTGTTTTTAGTATATGGTGGGGGCTTTATTGTATGTACAGTGTAAAACATTGGTAGTTCATATATACATTTTTAAGTAGCAATAAAAACCAGCCTGCTATCATGATCATTCTGAATAAACAGTAATTTACCATATTGTGAATTCTGCATATCAGAGTCCTGGGGAATTGTGCTTTGTTTCCTTAGTAAGCCACTTCAGTTAACAGATTGTTGGAAATTCATTTCAGGTGTATTTCCCTAAATTTTCATTCTTTTTTCAAATGAGAATGTACACAAGTCACTAACTTTTAGCAACTATGAAATGACTACCATTTATGTAGCACCTGCCTAATAACCACCACAGTGCAAGGTACTATACATACATTCTCTTTAATTGTCCTCTTTTGAATTGGCAGGATCTTTAGTCCTAAGTAGTGTATTAGAAAGAAAATGAGCTTTGGAAGCAGACAGATCTGGACTTGCCACTACCTAGATATGTGACCTTGTGCAAACTGCTTTTCTTCTCTCTGAAGAGGTTTATAATAAAGGTTTATATATACTCATTTTATTCTCATATGTGTATTACTCTAAAGTGGGTCAAAATTGGTAAGCACTCAGTGAGTGTTCACACCATCCATGATCATTTCCTGCTAATGGTTTATAATTGAAGGTGGTTTATAACTGAGGGTAAGTTTTAAAGTTTGGAACACACTCACAACTATTTTCTCAGCTTATTCTCAAATCTGATCCTCCAAACCGCAGTAAAAATCTACTAGTGGGATTAGACCGCCGGAGTTTGCTGCAGCATATTGTATTTAAATAGGGTACTTGCATATGGGGGTTTTTGGTTTATTTGCTTGCTAACTTTTTCCTTAACATCGCTTTAGAGATCTGCTGGGACAGTGTTCTGAGGATGGGGGACAGTCATTACACAGAGGTAGTTTAGGAAGTTACAACAGTGACCACAGCTCTTTGGAAAATTACCCATTAATTTTTTAAGGAATTAAAAAGAGAAATCAATTAGATTTTTCTTTATTATACCTGAAGAAACCCTCATACCCTTAAATTGTTTTTCATTTTTGGCCAAGCACGGGGACTCACGCCTGTAATCCCACCATTTTGGGAGGTCGAGGCGGGCGGATCACAAGGTCAGGAGTTGGAGATCAGCCTGGCCAATGTGGTGAAACCTTGTCTTTACTAAAAATACAAAAATTAGCCGGGTGTGGTTGCATGTGCGTGTAATCCCAGCTACTCAGGAGGCTGAGGAAAGAGAATCACTTGAACCCAGGAGGCGGAGGTTGCAGTGAGCTGAGATTGCGCTTCCGCACTCCAGCCTGGGTGACAGAACAAGACTCTGTCTCCAAAAAAAAAAAAAAAGAGAAAACAAAAATTTTACATTCTCCGCAATTCTTTCTTTTTGGGGGAGGGGTTATTTAAAGAGCAATGCATACTTAGTATAGAACATTTGGAAACCGCAGAACAGAAAGAGACAGGGGGAGGGCGGGGGTGGGGGGGGGGAAGAAAGAAAAGAAGAAGAAGAGGAAGAACAATGAAAAAAGAAAAGAAAATTAAAATCACCTACTCTTTGAAGACTGTTGACTAACCAGAGCACAATTTTTTTTCTGGATTTCCCTGATTTCATAGCCCATCACATAGATAGATATACTGTAATTTACTGAATCAACCTTTATTACTTGCTTACTTAGGTTGTTTCTATTTTTCTTTTGATATAAATGAAACATCTTTGTATATAAATCTTTGAATAAATGTCTAATTTTTTTTTGGAAAGACTCCTAGAAAGAGAATTATTGTGTCAAAATGAGTTGACTTTTAAGAAAGCTCTGGAAACAAATTGTGCAAAGGCTTTCTGAAGAGAATGAAACAAGTTATGTTTCTGCTAGTAGCATATGAGAGTTATTTTTCTCCAAATGCTTTCTTTTTCAACAATAGATCACTCATTTGCCCTGTTTTTTGTTTATGTTTGTTTGTTTTTTTGTTTTGTTTTTGAGATGGAGTCTTGCTCTATTGCCCAGGCTGGAGTACAGTAGCGTAATCTCAGCTCACTGCAACCTCCGCCTCCTGGGTTCAAGCCATTCTCCTGCCTCAGCCTCCTGAGTAGCTGGGATTACAGGTGTGTGCCACCACACCTGGCTCATTTTTGTATTTTTAGTAGAGATGGGGTTTCACCATGTTAGTCAGGCTGGTCTTGAACTCCTGACCTCAAGTGATCCACCTGTCTTGGCCTCCCAAATTGCTGGGATTACAGGCGTGAGCCATCGTGCCTGACTGGTGCTGTTTAACTTATTTATGTGTGTCATTTTCCTCACCAAGAAAATTATAAAGTGAAACTGATAGTGTATAAAATAGAGCAGAGCATCACAGTGCTACTAACCAACTTTTTAGAAGGATTATGAAGAATAGGTGAAGCACCTAAAGGCATTTTTAAGATCTCTATTTCAAAAAGAAAAGTAAAATATATGTACTCCATGAAAGTGTATATCTGTTTGCCTAACATTTTTTTCAAGAGCCTAGGAGAGAATGGGGTTTAGTATTCAGTAAATATTGTACTATGTCTTATAACAATATACAAAATTTGTACATTTTGTGATCTATTCTGAAGTGATAATGGTGGCATATTACATAGAGAAAATGATAATATTAACATTTTATGGATTTGAGAAGACATTTGCTTATTCAACCTACATAAATTTTATAGGTTTATAAATCTGTGAAAATACTATTTGATCAATTGTGCATTCTGTTGGTGAATTTACAGCTGGTTGTCTTATGTTGCAAGGCGGAGTCAGACCTGACAGTGTTAACTGGAACAGAAGTGATCTAGGGGACCTGGAAGTTGGAACTAGACATGCCCTTGAGTGAGGGAGGCTGGAGATGGGTTGGGACCAGGGCATAACTGTAGACACTTGGGGAAAGATTATTTCAGGAAGGTACTTTATGGTATCCAGAGAGTTGACATAATGGTTTTATCAGAACAAAGGCCCAGGCACAGAAGGAAATGAGCAAGAGACCCAGTTACCACATCAAGAGGATCAGTGGGGACTTGGTTTCAGGAAAACAAGACAGAAGCCTGTTGTTAGAACTTTGCCAAAGAGTCAGTTTTCAGAAGTGAACTAATAGCAAGGTTGACTTGATACCTACAGCTCTACGTTGAGCTAAAGTTCCCATCTCATGAGGATGCTATTGGTCCAAAGCCTGAGATAAGAATGAACATCCAGGAGAGCTTAAGTGGCTTCCACTGTGGGGAGAGAAGGGATAGGGGTAGGAGGGTATTGGAACCAGACAGACCATGGTATTATCACCCAAAGGTGACTATTAATGTTTTAGAAGTAAGAGGAATACATAATGACCCAGAGGAGCTAGTCCTAGATTGAGTGCTATTTAACCCTTCCATTAAATGGATAGATTAGAGAACAAGCCATTAGTTACTCAAATGACATCAAGTAAAAATAGTTACTTGCATATTAGTAAATAAGATAAGATTTCAGCATAAACTTAAAAAAAACTGGATAACTGATTAAAACCCAAGAGTAGCTTAACAAGGACAAAAGCACAGCAGTACCTTTAAATAGAAAAGTAAATGCTACAAGTAAATTATTTTTCCTAAAATTATAGACCAAAACATGGAAGACCTTTATTTTCTGGTTGACCTTTTCTGGAAAACTCATGAGGTACTGATGGAAATTTTAAGCTGTGACATTAATAACTTTACTGTTGCCAGTTTTAAAGTTTTCTGAAATTTACTTGATTTTCTAGAGTCCAGTTATGCTTAGAAAAAGAATAAAATTTTATCATACCTCTCGGTGCTACATGATATATACTTTACAGAAGAAGTATTGTATATATTTTTTGGATACAAGCTAAGAAAAGTGGATACCATGAAATTATGAAAAGTATAATCTGATTTTTTCTAGTGCTGGGTGGGAAAAGGTCACTAAGCACTACTATTTACTGCTCCTGCTGGTGTTTCAATAAAAACTTTTCTAAGAAATCGAGTGTTGAGTATATAAAATCAATTGAGTCCAAGAGGGACTTACTGAATATAGAATAAAGAAAAATACAGATTAAAGGACAATATTAGAATGAGTCATCTCACATAAAAAATGGGATATCAGTGCAGCAGAAAATTTTGTTAGAATGATTTTTATGTGTTGCATTAATTTACTTTCAATTTCATTTAAAACTGGTTAGAATATTTGAAAAAATACCTACTGAAGTTGGCAGCTTTCTTTTTAGATAAAGATAAGATGAAGAGGCAGGTGATAAGGGAGCGTTTATAGCCTAAGATGTGGGTTTAGGGTAACTCTGACATTAAAGAAAATGTTACAGTGTTTGATATATCTGCACTTTACAGAAGAGTTTCTGCTAGTGAGCTCTTTCTTTTGGAGATTATTCAACCCAAGGAACACTTTATCTCACAGCGCAGCTCAGCCTGGGCCATTTATATGCCTACCCATGGTTATCTGGTTATCTGACCTCTTGGAACAAGGATCCTGTCCTTTCTAATTTTCCTACCACCAAGAGTGGCTGAGCAAGTGTTTAACCCTGCCTCAATGACTCCTTTATGTACTCAAATGCCATCATTTTGATGGCTTAACTTTTTCTTCCACAAAGAGAAACAAAGCCCAATTCTTTAACTTTCATCACTATCATATTTAATGATCATGCATTCACAGAGTATTGTGTTATAAGTGAATGCCTGGTCATTTTGCCAGATGGTATCATTTAAGAAAAGAAGTATTTTGATTTTTCTAAGATCAGTTTGCATGAGCAACTTGACATGTTCACAAATTAAAAAGAATGATATCTTAATTTCTTCAAAATCATACAATAAAACAGATTCATTGAATAGTTCACAAGCAGAAAGTTTATTTCCTTAAAAACAACCTTTTAGGCCAGGCACAGTGGCTTATGTGTGTAATCCCAGAACTTTGTAGGCTGGTGGGGGAGGATCACTTGAGCCCAGGAGTTCAAGTCTACAGTGAGCTATGATGGTACCACAGCACTCCAGCCTAGGGGACAGAGCAAGACCCTTTCTTTTAAAACAAACAGACAAAATGATTCCTAATGATATTCGTGTTTTAAATTCTATTTAACTTCTAATATCCATTTACATTTTAATATCCCCAATCCTAGACCTCTCATCAGGCCCTTTCACAAAGCAGTCTTTCTCCTGAGGCCCCAGCCAGCTCTTTTGGAAAAAGAATCCTGTCTTTTCTAATTTTTCTACCACCAAGAGTGGTTGAGCAAGTGCAGCCTGCCTCGGTGGCTCCTTTATGCACTCAGTAGCACTACATTGATCCGTTGATCGTTTATCACTCCCAGGTTGGTGCCTGGCTTCCGTTTCCCTGGTCCTAAACATTTACATCTGAAGAAGAGAAATCAGTTATAGAACTAATATTCTCTGTACCCAAGAAAACTTTTTTACATTGTTATACCAAGCAGTTTAGTCCCTTGTTGTTCCAGTTTCTTCACTCCAAAATAGCAGTTTCATCATTTGCTTGTCAAAAGATCTGTTTTTGGCCGTGCGTGGTGGTTCACACCTGTAATCCCAGCACTTTGGGAGGCCAAGGCGGGTGGATCACCTGAGGTCGGGAGTTCGAGACCAGCCTAACCAACATGGAGAAACCCTGTCTCTACTGAAAATACAAAATTAGCTGGGTGGGGTGGTGCATGCCTGTAATTCCAGCTACTTGGGAGGCTGAGGCAAGAGAATCACTTGAACCCAGGAGACGGAGGTTGCAGTGAGCCGAGATCATACCATTGCACTCCACCCTGGGCAACAAGAGCAAAACTCTGTCTCAAAAAAAAAAAAAATTGTTTTTGAGCATGTGTGTGCCTGTGTATGTCTCCCCTATCCTGAAGATTTCTAGTTCCCCTTAAGTTATGCAGAGAAAGCTTCGAAAGGGCAGCTGCAGTTGCAAGGCATCAGATGAGTTTCTTAGTACTCAATTTAGAATATTTGAGGATTTTTTTCTATTCATTCTCTTATTCCCAGTACACACTCATCTGCATTTTCTAGGCACCAAATGCGAGGGGTGATGAACAATCTTGATGGGGAGTGGGGACCAGAAGATGGTCACCCTTCTTCTCCTGGCACACCCCATGACTCAAGACATTCTCCCTTTAGATTATATTAATTGTTAATCAATTAACTTAGACTTTACTTATTTATTTTTAAATATTTATTTATTTATTTGCGTTTTCACGTAGACTTTTAAAACCATAATGGATAATACCAGAAAGTTGTATTTCTGGGCTCTTTGATCTGCAGCTTGAGAGTGTTAGAAATAACCTGAAGAGTTCAGATTAGAGAAGGATGGAGACTATTTGCTCACTTAATTTAGGAAAGTGATTTAGGCTTGGAGCAAGAACTTCCTTTTCTATGAATTTCTGAATGTGGCATATCTTTATATTTTTAGAGAAGGGAGCAAACTCAGTCCTGAGTCTGATGACATCCTTATTTTCTGTTTCCTCCATGTTGTGATCCTGGGCTCCCAAATCCCCCAAATCTTTCTGTAGCTTTTGCTTAGATCACATGAGTAAATATAGTTTAAAAGTATACTGTATATGCTCTAAGAATTGTCAAGTACTTAATATCATTACTGTTTATTTGTATGTTTTGGTTATAATAATTCTGTTCATTTTAACCAAATATTTATACTAGCATGCTAAACATACATTGTATTTTGCCATCAATAATTTTCTACCCAAACATTATTTTCTCTATAACATACTTTTTAAACTCCTACTTTATTTTTTCTATTTTATTTTTATTAACACATTCATAGTTGTGCAATACATGTTAGATGAATTCAATTAAACAAAGATGGCAGAATGAGACCTAGTGCAATGGCTCATGGCTGTGATCCTAGCACTTTGGGAGGACAAAGTGGGTGGATCACTTGAGGTCTGGAGTTCGAGACCAGCCTGGCCAACATGGTGAAACCTCATCTCTACTAAAAATACAAAAATTAGCCGGGCACGGTGCATGCCTGTAATCCCAGCAACTCAGAAGGCTGAGGCAGGAGGATCACTTGAACCTGGATGACAGAGGTTGCAGTGAGCCGAGATTTTACCACTGCCCTTCAGCCTGGGCAAGGGAGTGAGACACTGTCTCAAAAAAAAAAAAAAACCCCCCCCCCCCAAAAAACAAACAAACAAAAAAAAAACATAGCAGAATGAAAGCTCCGTGTGGGCAGGGATTTTTCTCTGTTTTGTTAACTCCTATATCCTTGGCACTTTTAAGAGTGCCTGGTACATATTACACACTCAATAAAAAATATGTGTTTAATGAATGAAAAAATAGAAATATGTCTTTTTTTCACGTTGGTTAATATAATCCTTAAAGTACTGATGTTTTTATTGGTGCTTTTCCATGTGATTTTCAATTAATATATGTGTAACCTTTAATGCATGTACCCCAAGAAAAATAGTCCCATTAAGTTATAGTTATATTCATTTTATTAAAAAATAAACGACACAATTTAGGCATCTTCCTATTGTATCTGTCTGCCATGTTTTTGCATGACTTTAAAAACTGGAGTCCTCCTCCAAGGAAGGCTTGTCATTATTGAGATTATTCATGAAAGGTATCCTAGGCTTTGAAACATTCCAAAGGAAAAGTTCAAAAAAATCTTTTGAGCATCTGGAACTGTTTTGAGAAGTGAAATACTTTATGAGCCTCAAGGCAGTGATTCTTCACTTCGTGAGGGCCACCAATCCTTTTGAGAATTTGATACCTGTTGAACATATGGCCCTGCCAGATGCACATACCAACATGTAAACACACTGCATTTATTTAAGGGATTTGTAGGCTTCTGGAAGCTCATTCATGGACTGTCTCTGGGTCCTTGGACTCCTGGTAGGAAGCCTGGCTTTAAAGGCATACCTACCAAGCTCTAAATCGTTGAATATAGCTGCTGGATCTGCTTCATTCTTCACCCCAGGAAAGTGCCTCATATTTAATAAACATTGCTTGAAGCAGTGTCTAGTAACAAAAAAGTCATTGTTTTATAATCATATTTTGAACTTCTTACTGTCTACAGATTCATATGGATTAATGAAGTTTGTATTAGGCATCTGTCCTGTCATGTTACGGGATAAAAGATCCTATTTACCTGAAGGAAAGGGAACTAACAGAGAGGGACTGTTTTTGCCTCATAGAGGGCTGGGGCTATCTGAGTGACATCTCAGAGAATCTGGGGACCGAGAGAGGAGAAGCAGACCATGTCCAACTGACATTCTATTTAAATCTAACATCCAATTGTTCTCTGAGTTTATGAGTCATTCCTGTTTTTCTCAGTGTGTGACAGTTGCTTTTACAGTATGCATTATATTATCTCTAGAAAATCAATCCAAATTGGATTTACCCAAGGCACAGAATCACACAACATGATTTAATAAAAGAGTAAAGGAAAATTTTGGCATCTTATAATTATTCACTTTGTTCACTTTCATCATGGCAGAATATAAGTTTTATTTTTAAAGTTATGTTTACAAGAATAGAAGTATTACACATGACCAAATTTTTTTTTTTTTTTTTTTGAGACAGAGTCTCGCTCTGCCGCCCAGGCTGGAATGCAATGGCCGGATCTCAGCTCACTGCAAGCTCCGCCTCCCGGGTTCACGCCATTCTCCTGCCTCAGCCTCCCAAGTAGCTGGGACTACAGGCGCCCGCCACCACGCCCGGCTAGTTTTTTGTATTTTTTAGTAGAGACGGGGTTTCACCATGTTAGCCAGGATGGAACCAAATATTAACTATATCTTGTCAAGTAGGACAACAGTTCTCATGGGCTTTTCCATTTATATTGATGTATTTTAGTTGGTTTAGTTCTCTCTCTCTTTATTTTTGTTTTTGAGACAGAGCCTTGCTCTGTCGCCCATGCTGGAGTGCAGTGGCGCAATCTCGGCTCACTGCAAGCTCCGCCTCCCGGGTTCACGCCATTCTCCTGCCTCAGCCTCCCGTGAAGCTGGGACTACAGGCGACAGCCACCACACCTGGCTAATTTTTTGTATTTTTAGTAGAGACGGGGTTTCACCGTGTTAGCCAGGATGGTCTTGATGTCCTGACCTCGTGATCCACCCGTCTTGGCCTCCCAAAGTGCTGGGATTACAGGTGTGAGCCACTGCACCCGGCTCGATTTATTTCTCTTATATGCTTTTGGGATATTAGGTGTAAATAAATGCCCAGATGTGAAAGATACAAATGCTTTATCCTTTCCATATTTCCTCTGGTGTATCTGAGGGTAGACAAAGTATCACAGAAGTCTTTGGCTACCTCTAGTCAATTAAATGGAAACCATGATCCTACAACCCCATGTATACCAATGCATGGGAGAGTCGGAGGACATGCAGCGGGTTCAGGAGGGGATGTGCTTGAAGGCTTTGTACTAGGAATATTCATCTATGGGGAAAAACTTGAGTTACTAAACTTTCTCTGTTTCTGCTTTGGCTTTGCTTCTCTTCCTTCTGTTACTGCTTACTTCCTTTCTCAGACCTGCAGGTCTCCTAAGAAACTTAGCTCTAACGAACCCACTCCTCAGTCTTCCCCTAGATTGTGATCACATTTCATTCTTCTTTATCCCTGAGCTAAGTCTGATCTGGCAATTGAATGAGCTAATTCATTTAGCAAATATTCGTGGTGCTCCTTCAATGTCCCAAACACCGGGCTGGGAATTCAGTGGAGAACAAGGCAGACACAGGCCCTGCAAATGGAGCTTTCAGCCTCCAGTTGAATGCATGATAGAGAGGATGGGGGAGAAAGACAGTGGGGAACAATGGGTTACTTTTACTGTCCCTGACCGATGCGTCTGCATATAAAAGAAGTCAGACTGATGAGATTTCATGGTAGCTGTGCCTGCTCTTTATTCTCCTTTCATTCATGAAATAAATTGAATTTTGGATTGAGGAGCTGACCAAAAAGCATTTGGGTATATGGAAGCTTTGGGATCAAAGGGAGAGGAAGCTGAAACCTTCAGAGGATAGAGATTGATGGTATTTGATTTTGTTCATAGTGTAGTATTTATTAATAGTTCTGTAATATTCAGTGGTATAAGTTCTGGTTCCCCCTCCTTCAGCAAATTTATATTAAGACTCACTGTAAATCTGCATATCAGAAGGTCTCATATCTTCCTGGGATTTCTTTTCATCTTGATTTGCCCAAGAACCCCTGAAGCTTATACTGTGAGAGGAAAATCTGGCTGTTTTCTTTCCCCAGGGGAAAGCACTGATGTTTAAACAGTGTTACTGCCATTTCTCCTTTGCTTCCACATGGTGTCAGTATTGAGTGTTAGTCCTTTCCAGGCATACAGACATCCAGGTTCTCAAAGTCTAGGTCTTACCCATACTCCTTGGAGGGAGGCTTGGCCACTCTTCAGTGACATTTACCAAAGGCACTCCACACTTAGACTTTTCCTTCAGTTAATATTCCCATGGTGAGTCATTACCTCTTAGGATCTAAGCATCATGCCAGGTGACTGGAAACAGAGGGGCAGACAGGAGTTAACCCTCCTCTGTGGATCTTGGACTTCCTGTCTTGAGTCTAGTTCCTCGGTCATAGTTCTTGCCTCAAGGTTATTTTGTTTCTAGAGCTTCATTACCCTTTCTTGCCGCTTGACCTTGTCCAGTCCACACCTATAACTTTCCTTAATTTCAAATATCAGTGCTTCTTATACAAACTGATCTTCATCCCCTTCAGTGACCAACTTTGCATAGCCAAATACTCTTGCTTGGTCACAGAAGGGTTTATTGCACTTAGTCCCAGGCCAGTGACTATCTCCTAGCTCTAGAATTGTCTAATTTAAAGGCCTGCTCCGGCGACGCCTAGGAGAATAGAGAAGGCTTGTTTCTATTATTAAAAAAGAGGAAGAAAAAGAAAGGAGGGGAAGAAGGAAAGAAGGAGGGAAGAAAGAAAGAGAGAAATAAAAAGGAAAAAATAATCTAGTGGTGTTTACTGAGTATAGTGTCTTCAAACTAGAGGAGGAGGCAAGGGTAAGGGAACACTTTTTTTATTTTTATTTTTAGGATGGGAGGCTGTGACCACATTTCACTGCCACTGTTGCAGATATTACAGCTTCAGGACCCTCCTCAACCTCACCCCCAACCCCACTCTAACAACTCTCTTGTCTGATCTAGCAAAAGGGCTGCTGTGGCCATTATGGTAAATAGTGGCAGGGAGAGGGTGATGGTTGGGCAAGAAAAAAGGAGGGGAGGCATGGAGGGAGAATGTTAGAAGGGGAAATGGAATGGAGAGAGGGGAGGGATTCCCTGTTCCAACTCTTTGTTCTTCATTGACAAATATTTTTCAGTGACTGAATGCCAGCCATGGTAACCTCTTTATTTTCTTCAAAATGTTGTTTAAATTATTAAACTAAAACAGGAGCATTGTGTGGAATTTAGAAAATGTAGCAAAGTTCAAAGAAGAAAAAATTCTCTAGTAATCTGTCATCTTGAGAACACCACCATTAACATTTTGGCATGTTTTCTTATGTATATGTGTTTATAAAACTGAATTTATTCTGTATATTCAATATTTATAATGATTCTACCCCTTCTAGGTTATTAAACATCATGTATAAGCACATCTTAATGGCTGCATGATTTTATCACTTTATCGTACCACCATATTTAGTTGAACATTTAGGATGTTCACAGGATGCTGCCTTTTATTTTACTACTTATATCACTCTGATGTGGATATCTTAGTCCATAGATCTTTGAACGTTGTCAGAAAGACAAACACAATAAAGAGTTGTTGCGTTACTGTTGCTGGAGTGTGAAACTGATGAGTCCTGATGGTGTTCTCTCTTTAGCTACTGGGACTAAGAAATTAAATGACCACTTTGGGAGGCTGAGGCGGGTGGATCACGAGGTCAGGAGATCGAGACCATCCTGGCTAATACGGTGAAACCCCGTCTCTACTAAAAATACAAAAAAATTAGCCGGGCGTGGTGGTGTGTGCCTGTAGTCCCAGCTACTCGGGAGGCTGAGGCAGGAGAATGGCGTGAACCCGGGAGGTGGAGCCTGCAGTGAGCCGAGATTGCGCCAGTGCACTCCAGCCTGGGTGACAGAGCGAGACTCCATCTCAAAAAAAAAAAAAAAAAAAAAAAAAAAAAAAAATTAAATGGTATCTCGAAGTTTTCCTACTTCATCCTAGGAGTTGAAAAGGCTAAACATAAGCCAGATAGATATATTTGATGGAACCTCTGACTGTTTGTGTTTTTTTGTTGGCGTGAAGTAGATCTAGGCTGCTTCTCTGATGTTAACAGTCTCACTGTTAGAGCCTATACTCCCCTCTCTACTCCTCCCAGTGGTCCATCCTTCTTCCCTGCCACAGTCAGATCCATGTTAAGGTTGTAGCCTAGAGCATCATCAGATTACCTGAAGCCATTAGTTACCTTAACCATTATTTACGACCTTCCTATGCCCAGTTTTAGATGTGATGAGTTACATGTAGAGATCAAATCTGATTTATTGATATAGTGATACAATAATAGTACTATGGCTGGGCACAGTGGCTCATGCCTGTAATTCCAACACTTTTGGAGGCGAAGTTGGGAAGATTGCTTGAGGTCAGGAGTTTGAGACCAGCCTGGGCAACAGTGAGAGACTCATCTCTACCAAACAAAACAAAACAAAACAAAACAAAACAAACAAACAAAAAAATTAGCGTGGTGTGGTGGCACGAGAGTGTAGCCCTAGCTGTTTAAGAGACCAAAGCAGGAGGATCGCTTGAGCTCAGTAGTTTGAGGCTGCAAGATCTTGTCTCTAAGAATACTAACTCACCTTGAGTGCATGCCCTGTGTCAGGGCACTTTAGTAAGTGATTTATGTAAGTCACAATGTAATCTTCACAGCAATCTTATGAAGTGGTTACTGTTATTACCCTCATTTTACATATAACCAGAAGCAGAGAGAAATTATGTAACTGTCACCCCAGTGGGCAGTGGCAAAACCGGGAATTAAGCCTCAGCCATCTGTCTCCCAAGCACTCACTTTTACCTATTATGCATATCATAAACATAAACATTTTTAGCTTTTAGTCAAATTTATTTATTTATTTATTTATTTATTTATTTATTTATTTATTGAGACAGAGTCTCACTCTGTCCCCCGGGCTGGAGTGCAGTGGCCGGATCTCAGCTCACTGCAAGCTCCGCCTCCCGAGTTTACGCCATTCTTCTGCCTCAGCCTCCCGAGTAGCTGGGACTACAGGTGCCCGCCACCTCGCCCGGCTAGTTTTTTTGTATTTTTTAGTAGAGATGGGGTTTCACCGTGTTAGCCAGGATGGTCTCGATCTCCTGACCTCGTGATCCACCCGTCTCGGCCTCCCAAAGTGCTGGGATTACAGGCTTGAGCCACCGCGCCTGGCCAGTAAGATTTATTTTTAAAAGATCTTAGGCTGCAATATTGGGGTTCATAATTCTTACCTGAATTTTCAAACCAATTCTTTTATATGTGTCTAATTTTAGGATTCTTTTAAAGATTTTTGGCAAGCAAAAGGCAAGCATTCTTATGAGGATTTATAAACTCATAGAAGGTGGGAACTGGAATGAGTGACCTCACAATCCCCTTGTCCTATCACTGTCTTGCATAGACTTGGGTTATACTTTTTTAGACTTTGGCCAGTTAAAGTTGATTTAGGTTTCTGTAGAAAGACTTGATCTCTATTCCAGCCACTTGGTCCATGGCATTGAGTCATCTTTACTAGTTTGTTAGATTGATTTCCTAAGGTTATTCTCTGGTAGATGGGGAAATCCTTCAGTTTCTATTTCTGCTCCACGAGAACACTCTTATCATCAAGGACACAGCCTGAGATAGAACATAACTGTCAGACATACTCATATTATTTGACAAAAATATAGCTTACATGGTGCTGCAGACTGCCTGCAGAGTGCTGTGATTATAGCTGTTACAAGGGGGACGTCATTCTGTCCTTGCCTGGAGCATTTCTTTTTTTCTTTTCTTAATATAATTAGCGACAGTACACTTTTTGTATATGCAGGCTCCATCTGGTCTAGTCTGATTAAAGTTGATGGCTCTTTTTATGTCATCAGCAATCATAATTTTTTGTTTCATTTTTAGAACATCTCTTGCAGGGATTTTGAATAAGTTTTTTGACTTCTCTTTTTTAACTTGTCACCCAGTTCTTGCCAAGGTTAACAGCAAAGTTTACAAAGCTTAACAGCCAATCTCACTTGAGAATCACTGCCTAAACAAAAGGTTATTTCACCATGCTAATCCTTTTGGATACCTTTGTGTAGCTGCGTAGTTAATTAACCAATTAGAAACTACTTCTGATTTTATTTTTCAAGATAAATGCTTGTTTGGCTGTAGACCTTTTCTTTGAATTTATTTTTCTTTTTTAAAACACATTAATTTGATGCTTCCTTTGTACAGATGCTTCCAGTGGGTCTTGTTAGCCCTTAGCTCTATGCCTGCCTCTTGAACACTGGGAATTATCCTGCAGTCTACTGAGTTCCACAGCTGTCTGCCCTACCAATACTCAAAAGCATTTTAATATTCTCACCATGCCTCTGAAAATACTTTCTTTAATCTCAATTGACCATCACACAGCAAATCCTCTTTTCTGTCTTAATTCTCTAATCTCTGTGCAATTTGATACTGTAACTGCACTTGAAGTTTTCTCATTTGATTTCTGTAATGAAAATTATCTGCTATATACTCTGCTTTTTTGGTCTCCTTTATTGGCTCTTCTTTAATTTCCAGTTTCCTACAAGTATTAAGTGAGCTACATAAGAGAGCTGCTTCCCTAGTTCAAAAACTTCGGCGTTGTGTCTCCAGCCCTGCATTCTTGCTTCTCCTTTTCTCCTCGTCACGTGCATCCTCTCTCTTTTTAAAATTTTTATTTTATTATGGTAATAACACTGGACATGAAGTATACCCTCTTAACAAATTTGTAAGTAATAATGTAATAACAATACGTTATTGTTGACTCTAGGTACAGCGTTGTACGGCACATGTCAAGAGCCTATTCATCTTGTTTAACTTGAACTTTATGCCCATCGATTGGTAATTCCCTATTTCCCCCTCCTGCCAGAGCCAGGCATCCACCATTGTACTCTCTGTTCTGTGCATTTGACTGTTTTAGATACTTCATATAAGTGGAATCATGCTGTCTTTGTTCTCTTGTGACTGGCTTGTTTCACCTGGCATAATGTCCTGAAGGTTCATCCATGCTGTCTCATATGGCAGGATTTCCTTCTTTATTAAGGCTGAATACTATATCATTGTGTGTGTATATTCCACATTTTCTTTATCAATTTATCTGTCTGTGGACATTTAGTTTGTTTATATAGCTTGGCTGTTGAAACTGCAATGAACATGGGGATGCAGATATCACTTTGAGATCCTGATTTCAGTTCTTTTGGATAAATATCTGGAAATTCAATAGCTAGATCATATGGTATCTATTTTTAATTTTTTGAGAAACCTCCACACTGACACAGTGGTGGCACCATTTTGCATTCTTGTCAATAGTGTGTAAGGATTCCAGTTTCTCCACATCCTTTCCAACACTTTTTCTTGTTGTTAATTGCTATTCTGACAGATGTGAGGTGATATCTCATTGTGGTTTTGATTTACATGTTCTTTCTTTTGATGACTTTATTCTCAAGAATTGACTGATCAGCTCTAAATTGATGCAGTTCATATTTATATCTCTAGGTCCAGCATCACTCATGATATTTTCATCTCCCTCTAGGACCTCTTCATTCTGTTACTTTAATGAAAATCCAGACTCAATCTTCTCCCTGTGGCACAACCCATGTCAGTAGTTAATCTCTGCAACCTCTCCTTTTTTATTGGCTTTCCCATTTCCCCAGTTTCCTGAGTTTCAAACACTGAAGTTGCTCTCTGACCTCTCTCTCAACAGGATAACAGCTACCAAATTTTATAGATTTTATCTCAAAAACGTCTTTGCACTCCTCTCTTTAAAAATTATTTTTTGTTGGTCAGGCGCGGTGGCTCATGCCTGTAATGCCAGCACTTTGGGAGGCTGAGGCGGGTGGATCACGAGGTCAGGAGATCCAGACCATCCTGGCTAACACTGTGAAACCCCGTCTCTACTAAAAATACAAAAAATTAGCCGGGCGAGGTGGCGGGCACCTGTAGTCCCAGCTACTCTGGAGGTTGAGCCAGGAGAATCACTTGAACCCAGGAGGCAGAGGTTGCAGTGAGCCGAGATTGCGCGATTGTGCTCCAGTGTGGGCGACAGAGCGAGACTCCATCTCAAAAATATTACTTTTTGTCATACCAGTTCAAACCTAGAGTGCCTTTTTTTTTTCTTTTTTCTTTTTTTTTTTTTTTGACAGGATGTTACTCTTTTGCCCAGGCTGGAGTGGAATGGCATGATCACAACTCACTGCAGCCTCAACCTCCTGGGGCTCAAGGAGTGATTCTCCCTGCCTCAGCCTCCTGAGTAGCTGGCACTACAGGTGCACCACCACACCTGGCTCTGAATTGCTTTTTTACTGTACTATTTCAGTAGCATTTTGAAATCCATCCTTTAAAATGTGGATTACTTCCTGTAAAGGATAATTCAGAGAGTATCTCTTCTCTGCTTGACTATCTAGTTGTTTGTTATGCTCACAATTAAGTATAATATCTTAGCCAAATATTTGAAGTCTGTCACTCTTCTGTGGTTCCCTCCCTGTGTCTTACACTTTAGTCACACTCCTGCTTTTTGTTGGTTCTTGATCTGCATCGTGCTTTCCACTTCTACACTTTTACTCATTTACCATATATAACTGGAGTAGCTGGTTCCCATTCTTATAAACTTGTCTACCCTTCTGTGTTTCCTAATGTGGCCCTATTGATGCTCTTAAAATAATGTGATCTTTTCTTATCTGAGCCCATGGCATTTTCTCATTTTTCTTTGGCACTTTTCTTACTAAGCTCTGCATTATTTGTTGGTTTGTCTCTGTCTTATCCACCCACCCATCTTTAGCCTAGAAGCTTCAAAAATGTAGAAAAATATTTTTCTTTCTGATTATTTTTCCCCAGAACATGCATATACTCAGAGAGTCAATTAGTATTTGGTGGATGAAGGAAAGTGTTTTGCTTGTTTTCCAGTGCTCAGTTTCCTTTACATTTTTTTTTTTTTTTATTAGTACTTGGTAGAGAGAGAATAAGATTTGGAGTCTGATAGATCTAGATTTAAATCCTAGATATCCCACTTACTAGCTGTGTGACCTTAGAGAAATCAAGTAATCTCTCTGAGCCTCTACTCTCTCATCTACAAAATGGGGGCAATTATACTTAGTTGCTTATTTTGAGATTTGAAATATTATGTGAAAGACTTTTGCAAAGAAGAAGAGCTCAGTAAAAGTTTTATTGTTTCCACCTTCTCTTTCTTCCATCCTTCTGATTTTCTCTATTCTCATATATTAAATTTGCTATACAACTCCGTTGTTAATCACATTTTGTTTTAATGCTATTTACCTTTTTGTTTCTATATATCTCATCTTCTCAACTAAATGTCAAGTTTCCTGAGAGAATGAAAAGTTTTATGTTCACAACTGCAGTTAAGGTTAGGTTCTGCATCGTCAACAATGAATATTCATTGAATAAATGCATTCCCCCATTTGCTCAGCTGACATTCTTTCCATTCACTGACTTTCCGTATTGGTGACTTCTTCATTTCTACCTCTGTTTGGCAGATTTCTTATTTTTACCAGGTCTCCCAAATGTCCACTGTCAAACTCTAAAAGTGGACTTTCTTCCTGAACTCTACCATAGAAGTCCTAAAGTTTCCTTTCTCCAAATTAAACCTCCATGTAAATTGCCCACCTTAGGGCACCTTCTTGTTAACAGAACCAGCAAAAAGCACAACAAGGACTCCTTGGATTTAACCAATGAGTCAGATATATCTTGCAAACTGTCGTTTCTCTTAACACTTGTGTAGTCTCTCTGTCTCTGCCTCTTTTTGCCTCTGTCTGTCATTCTCTCTCTGTCTCTGTCTCTCTCTCTCTCTTTTGGTATTAGAAGGCAATACGTATGCAGTGGGTTCTCTAAATAGAAAGGGACATAACATTAGAAATTGGAGCAGTAATTGTAATTATTTCTAGGTCTTTAAAAATTGAATTTAAGGATACATTAGGAAATAAGCCATCCCTGGTGACTTAGTGAAAGAAAAGAGAATGTTATGTGAAATTAACATATAGGTAAATGTAGCCCTTGTTTGTGCTTTTGGTTTAATTATATGAAATAATTTAAGTATCTGTGTACTTTTGTAAGGCAAAAGCATTACAATAGAGTGACACATTTGGTGAATTTGGATCTTATGTTAGCATAACAGCCTCATTACGGCATTCCATTTGGCTTCTCAGGTCTGTTGATGGCTAAAATCATCTTTGCTTTGAGGTTTGGTTAAACGTGCTGGTTTGCTTACTTTATACTTGATTAAGTTCTTTGAATCTCTTCATTGTAACTTCAAACAACATAGGTAGTTTGCAAGAAAATGAAAGTTGGAACTCATAAAAATGCTGGTTAGTGTCTAGGTGATTGTCTTTTCTCATTTTGTAGACTATTTGGTTCTTCTCACCACTTCTTATGTCTTCTCACCACTTCTTATGTCCCCTAAGAGGCCCAAGAAGAAGCACCCCTTTTCTCAGCCTATGTTTTAAATAAAGAAAGAAATAAGGCAGAAATAAAGCCTGTGGTGACCAAAATACCACCTTTATTCCTAAAAGACTGTATACTGGAGAATCTTCAGGCATGGGATTTCCCAATACTAAACTCCAAAATTAAATTGATTTCCCTGGTCCCAGGCAATACTGGGTTGGACACACCTCTCCTGGAAAGGCAGAACAGAATTTGGAGTGCTCTCCAGGAGAGACTTGGTCTCTAGAGAAAAGACATTGACTTATATATGCCAAATTTATTCTTTCAAATGGTCTGTCAGGTATGTTGCCTCTCCCCTGGAAGTGGAGAGGAGGCCATTCTTTATCTGGAAGGAAACACCTAGGACCAGGGAATAGACATTCCACATAATACTGCCAATCCTCTTGTGTAATCTAGTTGGTAGAACAAATGAGGTGGCCCATTATAATGTATTTATCCCAACATATTTGTTAAAAGGAGCAGTCAAGATTTCAAGTAATGCTTTGCATTTAATAGCTACCTAAAAATGATTTTTCGTGTGTTAGATGTACAGATCAGGGTGGCATCTGGTCACGCATTTTTCAGTTTCACAAATGTGACAATACTCCCATAACAGGTATCACTGTTTTATCTTATGTGTTAATGATGAACCACAGTAGAATATAATGTGTTACAATGAGTCAGTATTTTTCATCAGAAACACATCATGTTATTACTTCTTCCAGGCACTAATGGATAACTATTTCTAAGACTGTACAAGAGGCTAATTCAAATGATATTATATTTGGAAAGATTTTCCTACTAATCTCTCTGAAGTTGGAGGTTTGCATATTTGGTTAAATAAAAATGTATAAGATAATTATCTGTCATAATTTCAAGTTAGTGTACAATAAAAATTATCAATTTCATTTTACATAGTCATGTAACACCATTGAGTATAGATGGTGCTGGAAATGGAAAGTATTGAGTAATATAGTAATATTCTAACCACAGATTTTTCATGTCCTTATATGCAGAAAAATAAATGTCAGTAATAGTCAACAGGGTTTAATTTATAGAAATATTTATTTGTGACGTTCAGGAAGGAAACACAATTTATACTATATACATATTAAATATTAAGTTATGACCATCAAATGTTAGAATAGTGGCTAAGTGAATTACCCTTTAATAAAACACAGAGCCTAGAACACAGCACTATATAAATGCCTGTTAAATAGGAACCAGATAGAATAGTGAATTCAGTAGGAGTGGGATTTCAAACAAAAAATGGTACTGTGAATCTTAATGGGTTTTATATACTAATCTCTTTTCTGTAAATACAGTTTCTTGGCTCTCTAGAGTGTGGTGTGGCTCCTTGTCTGTTCTTTTCTATAACTGAGACAGGTTAGAAATCTCAGTAGATTAAAACTTGGGAGGAATAGTGCCTGAATTCTTAAAGATGAAAGAACCCTAAGCATCTAAATTATAGTGCTTTATTTTTCATTGTTTGCATAGACACTGGTCATATAAAATAACTCCTATGTCTATTATTTTATTGGTAGTATAGACATCCACAGTCTGACTAAAAGGATATAAAATATGGTAAGAAAATATGATACATTATGTGAATTACAGTAGAGATAAAAAATGCCATTACTGACATTTACTACGTAAAAGTTGCCCTTTGAAGTTATTTAATTATTTTAAGTATTTCGTGCTGTGAAGGTTATTTTCACAAATGTTCTTTTGCTGTGTCTTAATAAAGTGTCAAACATTTTAATAATGTAAAATAAGTATTTACCCTATGAATATTATACTTTATTTCTAGTTTTTGGTCCCACATCTCTTCTCATAAAAATTGCATTATCGTATTACATTTTCATCATATTAATTCCATGTTTCAGGTTCTTAAGTGGCTCTTACTCGTTTTCAGAATAATTATAGAGCATAAAGTTATGTATTGTGTAACAAACACACCCAAAACTCAGTGGCTTAAAACAAGAATAAACATCTGTGATCTCATAATTTCTCTGTGTGAGGAGTTTGGGAGCCGATTGGCTGGTTCTGGCCTGGCATCTCTCATGACGTTGGTGTGACTATATCAGCCAGAGCTATAGCTATCTGAAGGCTTGACTGGAAAGTTATCTTCCAAGAAGGATGGAAGATGTTCTCTCAGATGGATGGCAGGTTGGTGCTAGCTGTTGGCTGGATCCCTCAGTTCCTCAAGTGGAATTTTTTGTAGGGCAACTTGATTGTCCTCGTGCCGTAATAGTTGATTTCCTCCAGAGACAGCAACTCGAGAGAGAGGCCACGGTGGAAACTACAATAACTTTCACAACCTAGCCTTGGAAGTTCCTCATGTCATTTCAACCATATTCTGTTGGTCACACAGGCCAGTCATAATTCAGTGTGTGTGGGGGTGACTAACCAGAGCTGAGACTCATTGAGGGCCATCTTGTAGGCTGGCTACCGCACTTTCCCCTCCAAATTTTTTTTTTTTTTAATTTTTGGTTAAAAGTATTGAATTGAGTTAAATGGTCACATTTATTGTATGTGCAACCCAATTTCACTGACTCTTTGCAACCTCCAATTTCTAATCTTATTTAAAATCTCAAACACTTATTTCTTATCTCCGAGTGTATCATACGGGCTTATAAAGTCGTCTGTCATATTCTGTTCTGTGCCCTCTATTGATGCTGACTTGCTGGGGACTGGTGGAGGTTAGTGCTTCACCACTGCTGTGGACTTTAGGACTCCACCTCATCAGTCATCCAGGCCAATGGGATGCTTTCTGAGGGTTTCCACATTTACAAGCCCCCAGGCTACTAAAATGAAGATGAATTACGTGAACTTCTTCCTATTTCAAAACCTGTGCTGATTTCCACCCAGAAGTGGAAAAAATGTCCCCTTTTCTGCCTATGAATTATGTATATTTATCCCCCAGTACAAGATAGCGTGCTTCTGTATCTGGTGGGGCTTAAACCAGGATACATGGGCTGAGCTTGACCCTTGTGTACCATCATGTGCTTCAGATGCAATGTTATGTTGCCTATTTCATTTGATATTTAGCCAGAAAGTAAACTATTGAAATTATTGGAATTATTTCCTTTCAGTTTAGCGAGCCAGTCTGAATCCCAGCTTTAAGCTCAAAGTAGCCACTTGCCATGTATGCGCAACACAGAACATATTAAACATATATATCGCCAGTGCCATTAGTAGCTGCATAAATAATGTTTGAGGTTAATCTGTATGCTAATTAAATATATGTTTAGAAAAATTCACTGTATCTCAGTTTTGGTCTTATATATCTTGAAGTTATTAGTTGCATACATCTGTCAAGGAACTTTTGTACTTTAATGGAATAATTCAATTCAAAATTGGCAGTGAAATTCTTACCTGAAATCAGTAGAAGCACCAGGGTGCTTTAGTCCTAAAACATTGGCTGGCATATCCTTTCCATTAATGGATAATTGATTTGTTCTCCCTCATATAAAGTGAAGTGCTATGTAACTGTAGATTCAACACTCTTCTCCCTTCTTCCAATTAGCTTGCTGCTCCTTTTTGTGAAATCCAGGAGTTATATTGCTTAAAGTCTTCTGATAAACATTTTCATAAGCTAGGGAATATAGTCTGAGAAAAAATAAATGGTTACATTGGAATTTCAGATTTAAATTCACATTAGTCATTCTTAAAATATCTACCCCTTTAAATTTGATTTTTTAAGTGAATTATAAAACCTTAGGGAAGAACAGTTTGTGAAATATTGGAATTAATTCTTTTTTTTTTTTTTTTTTTTTTGAGACGGAGTCTCGCTCTGTCGCCCAGGCTGGAGTGCAGTGGCCGGATCTCAGCTCACTGCAAGCTCCGCCTCCCGGGTTCACGCCATTCTCCTGCCTCAGCCTCCCAGGTAGCTGGGACTACAGGCGCCCGCCACCTCGCCCGGCTAGTTTTTTGTATTTTTTAGTAGAGACGGGGTTTCACCGTGTTAGCCAGGATGGTCTCGATCTCCTGACCTCGTGATCCGCCCGTCTCGGCCTTCCAAAGTGCTGGGATTACAGGCTTGAGCCACCGCGCCCGGCCTTGGAATTAATTCTTACTTGAATATTTAAAAGAACTCTTCTCTCAAACCATTTAGACATGGTGTTCTTTTCACTGAAAGATGCTCGAACTACCGAATAAAATGTTTTTTTAGTAATAGAATAACTCAAGTTTCATACTTCTTTAATCATTTTGGCAAATAATATCTTTATCACGGTATTCATTTTTTATCCCTGCTATGTTTGTAGTTTTTCATTTCTAATACTTTTGTTACCTTCTCTCTTTTTTCTTCATCAGTCTAGTAAGAGATTTGTTGGTTTTATAAAACTTTAATGTTTTTGACTTTATTCATCCTCTATATTTTATTTTTGCCTTTGACTTAATTATTTTTTCATATCTTTTAATATCAACTTTCTTTTGCTTTCTATGAGTTTATTACCTTGTGTTCTTTTTCTTAAGTTGGATATATAGCTTATAGATATTCAGCCTTTCTTTTATAATCTAAACAATTGAAGACTAAGTTTCCCATTTTCAACCATTTTTGTTGCATTCCAAAAATTTGAAATGTAGTCTCTTGATAATGTTTCTTAATCTCCATTGGGATTTTTGTTTTATTCATGAATTATTTTGAAATGTGTTTTTAAATTCTGAAGTGTGAGGTATAAAAATTATTTAACATTTTGTTATTTGTAATTGATTACATTTGTTTGGAAATGTAGTCTGTGTGATATCTAATCTTTGAGCTTCATTGAGGTTTGTTTTGTCAATTTTAAAGCTTTCAATGCATGTTGGAAGAGAGTATGTGTTCTCTAATTGTTGCATGCAGGGTTCAATATGAAGTCCATTAAATCAAGTTTTAATTGTAGTATTCAAATATACTATTTCTTTGTTAATTTTTTTTTTTGGATTTGCATGACTTATTAAATGAGAGAGGAATGCTAACATCTCATGCTGACTATAGGTTTTTAAATTCCTTCCTATAGTTTATCTGATTTTGTTTTACATACAGTATTTTGAATCTATCTTATTTATATAATCTATCTTATTGATCAATTTTAAAATCATTCTGTTTACCTGGAGAATTTAATATTTGTTATTATGTAATGATTCTCTTTATTCCTAACATTGTTTTTTAACTTAAAATCTATGTCATCTGAAATTAATACATATTCTAGCTTTCTTTTGGTTAGTTTTATCTGGTATATAATTTTACAGCCTATTACTTCCAACACTTCTGTATTCTTACTCATGTCTCTTGCAAACACATATCTTTGGATTTTTCTATCAGTTTTCTATCTTCTATCTAACAATTATTGTCTTTTAACTGGCAAGACCAATATGTTAAATTTATATTAGCATTTGATTCTGCCAAGTTTTTTTGTGTTTTCTGTTAGCACAGCTTTTCCTTCTTTCTTTTTTCCCTTTTTTTGCACAGATTGAATTTTGTTTATTCCTTTTCTCTTTCTATCCCTCCTTCACTCCTCTGCTAGGTTTAGAAACTATGTATTAAATATCTACTATTTTAGTGGCTACCCTTGATACTTTACTATGTATATTAAAAAACCTAGCTATTCTACAGCTGATCAATGTCTTAATCACCTGCTAAATAATCAAAGTTCTCTAGAACGTTTTAACTATATTCAGCCTCTTCTTACTTCCATGGGATTGCTGTTCAGTGTTCTAGTTCTTTTTTTTTTTAACTCCACAAAGTAGACATTAATATTTTTATTATTTTGTATAAACAATGTTTGTCTAGATTTGATATATACTTATTAGTTTTTTTTATCACCATTTCTTTTTGCCTCAGATATTTCTTCTGAGATCATCTCTGGAATTAGGTTCATTCTCCTTGAAGTACTTTTAAATGAAGGTATATAGGAGGTATACTCTCTCAGTTTTTGCTTTTGTTTTCATTTTTAAAATCCTGTGACAAATGTCTTCTAGTGGAGTATTTAGTCCATTTGTACTTACATAACTATCAAATATTTGTGTTTAATTATATCACTTTACCATGCTACTTTTTATTTGCCTTATCTTTCTTTAGTTCTTTACTCCTTTTGCTTTGCTTCGGATAAATACAATATTTTAAATATTTTATTGTTACTACTATACTACCTTGTTAGTTATACATACTTTTATTCATTTATTGATTACTCTAAAGAGTAAAACATGCATAATTGACATTAAAGCCTACCTTTAATGAATATTGCCAACAATTTCCAAGAACCTTATAGGACTTAACTTTATTGACCCCTTCTGCTTTGTAGCCTATTTTTGTCATAAACTGAAATTCCACATTTTAAATTCTAAATGATATTATTACTGTTTTTTTTAGTCTTTAACAGCATTATTGAGGTATAATGGACATATAACAAATTTCACATACTTAAGTATACAGTTTTGTAAGTTTCTGATATATGTATATAACTGTAAAACCACCACGACAGTCAGGATAACCATGTCTGTGTGAGCTTTTGTAACCTGCTTCTCTTATCCTTCTATGCATTCACACAATCACTGTTTATTTGCATTTTCTCAAAATTTATATAAATGGAATAATATGTGCATACTTTACAGCTATTAAATCTATCCATTGGTTATTTCTTTGGTAAAATTCATAATTTTTATATATTTCCTTATACATACTAATTGTAGTTTTCTGACTTCTGTGTTAAAATGCCAATCTTTGCATCATCACTGAGTCTGCTTATGTTATCAATTTTTTTCTCCTGGTTTTCAGCAATTTTTTATGTCTTGTTTCCTTGTGTGCCTAATTTTAAAAATTGAGTGTTAGAGATAATAGCTAAAGAATTGTAGAGATTCATGATGATACAGTCTTCCCTAGAGAAAATTTTGTTTTCTTCTAGTTTGTAGATACTGGGTTTCAGGCTTTCTTTGGTTTGATCTGTTTCTGATTTGTCCTTACTCCTATGATATTGCCTTTCATATATCACATCCTAAAGCCTGAACTCTGCCCAGAATTCTTCTACTTTGATGTTCCCTGAATTCTAATTTTTGTTTACTCAGCATCGTGAGACTAAAATTTATGCTTAGTTTTTTTCACTTATCAGCAGTTCTCTGCTTGATCTTACCTCTCACCTATATAGTTTAGTAGGTGTCAGCAAATGATCTATGGGAAATTGTGTTAGAATTTTGGGTCACTTTCTGAGTTTCCTTTTTCTTCTGGTATTTTGGTCTTTCATGTCCTGATTGCATTTGTAGACATGAATTTCAATTTTTTATCTGTGGTCCATTGACACTGCCTTAAGCTCTAAGCCACAGTTTTCCATATGGTCTCTATGACACTGAAAATCAGCAAATCTCCCAAGGGGAAAAAGATGCAATAAATTTGGCTCATCTAAGTGCGTTTTCTTTCCTTAGTGATCTTGGCCTTTCAAGTCTTGCCTGCCTTGCTTGCTTTTTGATGCCTTCAAACAGTGGCCTTCATTATGATAAATACACTTGCTAGGTACACAGCTATAGGTTGATAGTTATTTTCTCTGAGCAGTTTGAGGCACTGTCTTATGACATCCATTGTTGCTGTTGGGAAGAGATCAGTATAATTATTGTTCATTTCAAATAATCTGTCTTTACTGTCTGATTTTAAGATCTTTTTTGTCTTTTAAGATAAATAAGTCCTGCAGTTACTACAGCTTACTTCCTGGAGGGTTTTTTGGCCTCATTGCAAGAAGAAGGAAATCAGGCAGAGGCCAGCATCTTCCTGAATTGAGGAGATAGAGTTGGGTGTGTGGGGAGACCAAGACAGCTATTTCATATGGCAGAGTACCAGAGTGAAAAAGACAGCACAATGGAATAACCCTAGAGACCTGAAGATGCCTCTTGAGTCTTCACTGAGTAATGATCACCCACAGGGATGCGAGAAACCACCCAGAGCTGGGGAAAGTATCACTCAAAAGGAACACAGTAAAAATTCTTAGAGCTTACACAGGGCTAAGAAAAGTTTGTGTCCCTACAAGGCAAAACCACAAAATCTTGTCATTTATGTGCCATCAGGTAGAGTACTCAGAATGGTGGAAGGGGGGCAAAATTAACCCTGAAGGCTCCTGCTGCCTAACAAAGTTTAATAGAAATATTCAGTAGCATCAAACTATTTCCAAGTAATTTAAATGCATCCAAGAACAAAACTCAAGAGTAATTACAGGCATACAAAAATATCCTGTACCCATGAAGGTGAAAATTCACAATGTCTGGCATCCAGTCAAAAATTACCAGACACACAAAGATGCAGTAAAATATGACCCATAATCCAGAAGAAAAATAAGTCAAAAGAAGAGCCCAGAAATGATACTGTTGATATAGTTAGTAACAATGATATCAAAACATAACTATGTTCCATATGTTTCAGAGGGTAGAGAAATGCCCATGTGTTAAATTGAGACATAGCAGATTTCAAATACTTTACATTTGGTAATTTTTTTTTTTTTTTTTTTTGGGATGGAGTCTTGCTCTGTTGCCCAGATTGGAGTGCAATGGCTCGATCTTGGCTCACGGCAAGCTCTGCCTCCTGTTCACGCCATTTTCCTGCCTTAGCCTCCTGAGTAGCTGGGACTACAGGTGCCCACCACCATGCCTGGCTAATTTTTTGTATATTTTAGTAGAGACTGGATTTCACCATGTTAGCCAGGACGGTCTCAATCTCCTGACCTTGTGATCCACCTGCCTCGGCCTCCCAAAGTGCTGGGATTACAGGCATGAGCCCCCGTGCCCAGCCTACATTTGGTGATTTCAATATTTAAAGTTCTTGTATTGTCTAAAGTTTTATTTGCTATTTCTATCAACTCTCACTCATGGTAACACTTCTTTTTGAGTTTAGTGAGTTTTTATTTTGAACTCATATTTTAATAATCTATCTAAATTCTGAGGGTTTAAATAAAGCTTGTTGTTCTCTAGAGAGTATTCACATTTGCCAAATTTGGAATCCAATAGATAACTATAGTTTAAGGACAACTTTACATTCTTTGAAGGATCCTGATTTATGCTGGGAGACCCAGGCTTGACGTCTCTACCTTGCAGTGTCCTTGAGCTTACTTTTATTTTATTTTCTCAGCGTTTTTATGGGTGTCTGGTCTGAAAATAACGCTAGATTTTAAGTTTGCTTACTGGTACTCTTTAAATTTTAGCTGACTCTTGCCTCTAGCCCTTTCGATGTGCATGAAAATCTGTGTTTGTTGTGTTTCCCCTAATTACCATCATATTTACAGTACACAGCAATGGCCAGGCACATAGTTAGAATTAAGAATTTGCCATATGAGTTACTATCATTAATACAAAAGCCTGTGGTGTTTAAAATTATATTATTTCTAGATTTTTTAAATCGTAGGAGTCTAGATAAAACAGAGAAAATGCCTGCCTCATTTAAGAATTTATATAAAATAACTTTGTTAGATTTTTAATAAAAATTCTTTGGTGGTCAGATTTACTTTGCTCTGATTTCATTAAATAAGATTTTTTTTTTTTCCCCCCAGAACTGGATACTTTTTGTTTGAACACCTTTCAAATACCCTTTTTGATGGTGATCACCAAAGTGATTCCTGTATCCTGTTCTTTTGATTCTACTTTAACTTGGGCTTGGATAATTATTGGAAAATTGTCTGAAAGATCCTTACCCTTGGCTTAAATGAAATAATGATTGATAGATTTGTCGTAACTCACCTTAAAGTACATCAAAAGAATCCTGGACTCTGCCTTCAAACTGTTGTGTGACCATTGGTGGGTTATTTGAACTACTTACACCTCAGCTTTCTCATTTATTAATCAAAGGAGTTGAAATACATTATTCTTGGATATTACTAGGGGATTAAAAAGCATAGCAACTGGGGGGCGGAGCAAGATGGCCGAATAGGAGCAGCTCCAGTCTTCAACTCCCAGCGCCAGCGACACAGAAGACCGGTGATTTCGGCATTTTCAACTGAGGTACTGGGTTCATCTCACTGGGGAGTGGCGGACGATCGGTACTGGTCAGCTGCTGCAGCCCGACCAGCGAGAGCTGAAGCAGGGCGAGGCATTGCCTCACCTGAGAAGCGCAAGGGGGAAGGAAATCCCTTTTCCTAGCCAGGGGAACTGAGACACACAACACCTGGAAAATCGGGTAACTCCCACCCCAATATTGCGCTTTAAGCAAACAGGCACACCAGGAGATCATATCCCACACCTGGCCGGGAGGGTCCCACACCCACGGAGCCTCCCTCATTGCTATTACAACAGTCTGTGATCTACCGGCAAGGCAGCAGCGAGGCTGGGGGAGGGGCGCCCGCCATTGCTGAGGCTTAAGTAGGTAAACAAAGCTGCTGGGAAGCTCGAACTGGGTGGAGCTCACAGCAGCTCAAGGAAACCTGCCTGTCTCTGTAGACTCCACCTCTGGGGGCAGGGCACAGAAAACAATAACAAAGCAGCAGACACCTCTGCAGACGCAAACGACTCTGTCTGACAGCTTTGAAGAGAGCAGTGGATCTCCCAACACGGAGGTTGAGATCTGAGAAGGGACAGACTCCCTGCTCAAGCGGGTCCCTGACCCCTGAGTAGCCTAACTGGGAGACATCCCCCACTAGGGGCAGTCTGACACCCCACACCTCACAGGGTGGAGTACACCCCTGAGAGGAAGCTTCCAAAGCAAGAATCAGACAGGTACACTTGCTGTTCAGAAATATTCTATCTTCTGCAGCCTCTGCTGCTGTTACCCAGGCAAACAGGGTCTGGAGTGGACCTCAAGCAATCTCCAACAGACCTACAGCTGAGGGTCCTGACTGTTAGAAGGAAAACTATCAAACAGGAAGGACACCTACACCAAAACCCCATCAGTACATCACCATCATCAAAGACCAGAGGCAGATAAAACCACAAAGATGGGGAAAAAGCAGGGCAGAAAAGCTGGAAATTCAAAAAACAAGAGCGCATCTCCCCCGGCAAAGGAGCGCAGCTCATCGCCAGCAACGGATCAAAGCTGGACGGAGAATGACTTTGACGAGATGAGAGAAGAAGGCTTCAGTCCATCAAATTTCTCAGAGCTAAAGGAGGAATTACGTACCCAGCGCAAAGAAACTAAAAATCTTGAAAAAAAAGTGGAAGAATTGACGGCTAGACTAATTAATGCAGAGAAGGTCATAAACGAAATGAAAGAGATGAAAACCATGACACGAGAAATACGTGACAAATGCACAAGCTTCAGTAACCGACTCGATCAACTGGAAGAAAGAGTATCAGCAATTGAGGATCAAATGAATGAAATGAAGCGAGAAGAGAAACCAAAAGAAAAAAGAAGAAAAAGAAATGAACAAAGCCTGCAAGAAGTATGGGATTATGTAAAAAGACCAAATCTACGTCTGATTGGGGTGCCTGAAAGTGAGGGGGAAAATGGAACCAAGTTGGAAAACACTCTTCAGGATATCATCCAGGAGAACTTCCCCAACCTAGTAGGGCAGGCCAACATTCAAATCCAGGAAATACAGAGAACACCACAAAGATACTCCTCGAGAAGAGCAACTCCAAGACACATAATTGCCAGATTCACCAAAGTTGAAATGAAGGAAAAAATCTTAAGGGCAGCCAGAGAGAAAGGTCGGGTTACCCACAAAGGGAAGCCCATCAGACTCACAGCAGATCTCTCGGCAGAAACTCTCCAAGCCAGAAGAGAGTGGGGGCCAATATTCAACATTCTTAAAGAAAAGAATTTTAAACCCAGAATTTCATATCCA
The DNA here is from genome assembly GCF_003255815.1 of Theropithecus gelada. Lineage (NCBI taxonomy): Eukaryota > Metazoa > Chordata > Mammalia > Primates > Cercopithecidae > Theropithecus > Theropithecus gelada. The sequence goes on from NW_020257754.1 coordinate 2,180,400, forward strand.
GCCAAACTAAGTTTCATAAGTGAAGGAGAAATAAAATCCTTTACAGATAAGCAAATGCTTAGAGATTTTGTCACCACTAGGCCTGCCTTACAAGAGACCCTGAAGGAAGCACTCAACATGGAAAGGAACAACCAGTACCAGCCATCTCAAAAACATGCCAAAATGTAAAGACCATCGAGGCTAGGAAGAAACTGCATCAACTAATGAGCAAAATAACCAGTTAATATCATAATGGCAGGATCAAGTTCACACATAACAATCTTAACCTTAAATGTAAATGGACTAAATGCTCCAATTAAGAGACACAGACTGGCAAACTGGATAAAGAGTCAAGACCCATCAGTCTGCTGTATTCAGGAGACCCATCTCACACGCAGAGACATACATAGGCTCAAAATAAAGGGATGGAGGAAGATTTACCAAGCAAATGGAGAACAAAAAAAAGCGGGGGTTGCAATACTAGTCTCTGATAAAACAGACTTTAAACCATCAAAGATCAAAAGAGACAAAGAAGGCCATTACATAATGGTAAAGGGATCAATTCAACAGGAAGAGCTAACTATCCTAAATATATATGCACCCAATACAGGAGCACCCAGATTCATAAAGCAAGTCCTTAGAGACTTACAAAGAGACTTAGACTCCCATACAATAATAATGGGAGACTTCAACACTCCATTGTCAACATTAGACAGATCAACGAGACAGAAAGTTAACAAGGATATCCAGGAATTGAACTCATCTCTGCAGCAAGCAGACCTAATAGACATCTATAGAACTCTCCACCCCAAATCAACAGAATATACATTCTTCTCAGCACCACATCGTACTTATTCCAAAATTGACCACGTAATTGGAAGTAAAGCACTCCTCAGCAAATGTACAAGAACAGAAATTATAACAAACTGTCTCTCAGACCACAGTGCAATCAAACTAGAACTCAGGACTAAGAAACTCAATCAAAACCGCTCAACTACATGGAAACTGAACAACCTGCTCCTGAATGACTACTGGGTACATAACGAAATGAAGGCAGAAATAAAGATGTTCTTTGAAACCAATGAGAACAAAGATACAACATACCAGAATCTCTGGGACACATTTAAAGCAGTGTGTAGAGGGAAATTTATAGCACTAAATGCCCACAAGAGAAAGCAGGAAAGATCTAAAATTGACACTCTAACATCGCAATTAAAAGAACTAGAGAAGCAAGAGCAAACACATTCGAAAGCTAGCAGAAGGCTAGAAATAACTAAGATCAGAGCAGAACTGAAGGAGATAGAGACACAAAAAACCCTCCAAAAAATCAATGAATCCAGGAGTTGGTTTTTTGAAAAGATCAACAAAATTGACAGACCACTAGCAAGACTAATAAAGAAGAAAAGAGAGAAGAATCAAATCGACGCAATTAAAAATGAAAAAGGGGATATCACCACCGACCCCACAGAAATACAAACTACCATCAGAGAATACTATAAACACCTCTACGCAAATAAACTAGAAAATCTAGAAGAAATGGATAATTTCCTGGACACTTACACTCTTCCAAGACTAAACCAGGAAGAAGTTGAATCCCTGAATAGACCAATAGCAGGCTCTGAAATTGAGGCAACAATTAATAGCCTACCAACCAAAAAAAGTCCAGGACCAGATGGATTCA